>NC_022010.1:91437903-91456347 GCF_000317375.1 Microtus ochrogaster
GCACCACCCACGGAGACAGTGGGGCTGATCTATTGGGAGCTCACCAAGGCCAGCTGGATTGTGACTGGAAAAGCAGGGGATAAACCCGGACTCTCAAAGGTATTTTTCAATAATTTTTTTCCCCAGTGAATTTCATAATTAGCCTAATCCTTATCAGGCAGACAGGAAGAGATGTCACTGTTCTATCGTAATTCTATGCTAAAAACTACAAGACTAAACTTTAAGAAGTCGCTACTAACATTGATTGAAGTCATGACAGTTCAATACTGCAGGCAAAGTCATGTTTGAGAGTATTCATTTCATGGCTGCACATTCAGAAGTTTGGCACCTTTGACTTGTACCCTGAGAAAACACATTTCAATAATAAATTTAAATGATAACACATTTCCCTCAAGAAATAAATGCTGGAATTCAAAATTCCGCAAGAATACCATGTTTTCTATGTAGCAGTACATTGGATTGATGGGTATAAATAAGCTTTAATATTATTTCGTTTTATAATTTTCCTTGATTATGTGTAATTGCATAACATTTACTTTTTAATAAAAGGACTTTAGTAGCATAATGTAAGATTTTTTTTATAAATGTTAAAAATGCAACGCAAAGTGAAAAGGTGATAAATTTGTTTGATAATCTCTTTATTTTGGTAGTTATTGTTTACCCATGAAAGCTTGGATTATTGTAGGACTGTATAAATCACTGTGAGAAAATACTGATCTGATATTTCTAATCATTCCCAAAGTTAACACTTTAAATATAAAAAGAAGTAATTTTTTACTACGGAGATTAAAGCAAGAATGAGTTTCTTTTGTTAAGAATCATACTTTGTGGTCATTCTAAATATTCACAAAATTCATATGATTTGTTAAACAGCACTAAATATTTTTAAGTATTAAATATATTAATATATTTGCTTAGATTCAGTGTTTGATGAAATAACCCTACTTGATAGCACGGAGAATCTCTATAGGAACATTTCTTTCATTTATACTACTTGGTATCACGGAGAATCTCTATAGGAACATTTCTTTCATTTATACTACTTGTATTTTTCATGCAACATATTTTGATCATATTATTTCCCTTCCTCCAACTCATTTTCACCTCACATCTCTACCTCTCTACCCACGCAACTTCATGTTATGCACCCCTCAAATAACAATAAGAAGTAGAATGATAAGAATGAAATGAAATACAGAAACAGCAACAACAATCAAAACAATAAAACAAAAGATCCAATAATTATGAAAAAAAACTGTGAAGCCCATTTCAGGTTGTCCAATTACTTATTGAGAAAAGTAACCATCAACATAGAAATATTTCTAAGGAGGATGGATAGGTAACAGGATCCAAATATTAATGGATACCTGGTAAGACTGGGTACAGCACATACTTGGCATGGGAAGCAACATTATTGTAAGCTTTGCTTTTTTCCCTTAGCTTTCTGTTTGTCATAGACTGGTTTATATTGTCCAGTGGTTTTTCTTCTTAGCTTTTCCTTGTCTGAGTTCTGGACTTGTCCATAAATGACTCTCTTTCTGTGTGAGACCTACTCTTTGTATAAGGGTTTTAATCACATTACCATGATTATGTCTTTTTTCCATTTAGTTATTTGTTGTTACTATTTAGATAGCTTTCTAAGAGCACATCTCCATCCTAATAATGTAATTTTAACTTATCTTTTTAAAGAAGTTACTACCATGAGTTCAGGCATAAAAGTTTCAACATAACTTTAGGGTGTATTTAATTTTGCTGTAATTTCTATATAATAACTTTTATGGAATAGTATTTTTACTTATTTAGCAGGACAATTAGTGAATTAATGTTAAATTAATACCTGATGATTTGAATATGTCCCTCAAATATTCCGAAATTTCAATGTGATAGCATTCCTTCAAAGGAAAATTAGGTAATGAAATTTCAGTGGTAAATGAAATTAAGGTTCTTAATTTCGCAAGTGGTCTCAAGTAATCACTTTTGTCTTTCCACCTTTGACTATAAGAGGACAGAGCATTTTTGTATCTGAAAGATATAACTATAAAATGGTATTTTGGGAAAATCCTTCATCATACAAATACATATTCCTGTACATTATTCTTGAATTCCCTGATTTATGAAACACAGAAGAAGAAATTTCCCCTTCCTTATATACTATCAGGTCTCAGGTATTTTATTAAATAGCTTAAAATTGGCTAAACACTAAATTAATGTCATGTTTTTGCTATTATTATAGGAGTAACATAATGACACTATGACCAACTGACAATGAAGAAGGCAGAGCATAAAAGCAGGTTTCATCCAGTTACCCCATCCCACATTGTTCAATTGTGGATTTGATGGTGCTTTGTCTGTACTGTAAAAACAAAGAAAAACAGAATGCTAATTGATCTTCTAAATTTATGGAAAGAAAAAAATACTGAAAGCATCTCTTGTATTCATTGAAGAGTTGGTAAAATTTAGAAGGCAAAATTCCAAGAATTTGAAAAGAGCTCTCTTTTACATAGCAAAATTCACAACATCAAAGTTAATACCTCTACGTTTCATATTTGCACTAGCAAATTTGCAAGAACTATTGGTCAACATCTAATTTGCTGAAGAAATAATTGGACACTAAGCAAATTTCAGAAGATAAAAGAATTTCAGCTTATAACATTCAGAACACTGTGATTTAGAGGCAAGATATGAAATAGATTTTTGGTATTATAATTGGCATAGGATAAAAGTATATAAAAAGAATGTTCACTTCACAAATAAAATTGTGGTTATATTTATAAATCTTGAGAAAAACTTTTACATGTTGTAAAGGGTAGGAAAATCCAATGTCTTGACAAATGAGTGTTAAACTCAGGATCCAAGATGCCATTGCGTTGCTATATTTTCAGAGTGGAAGAAATGAACACTGTTTTTTCCTCATTGTGTGATAACTGTGAACAATTTAGATGTGCAGATGTGATTCATCATGCTCATTACTTTCTAGAAACAGTATTGTTTGGGTCCAGCAAGACATTTTAAAGCTCTTATTTTCAGACCATCTCAAAGTTATTCTAAATACTTTACTACTTTTCTTCTGCCTCTGACTCTAATGGCCATACAGACAAGTAAATCTATGTTCCTTTGTTATTGTCTGTGAACTTCAGACACTCAATTCATTATTTTCTTCATATCTGGATATAGCACCTCTTATAGGGACTTTATTAAAAGAGAAGATCTTGAGTTTTCATGTAAGACAATGAGATAATTGCTTTCCTAGGGAAATGAAGGATTTCCGGCAGCAGTTGGCCTTTTAAAGGTGAATAACTTTCTGGGAAATTAAATTCTTGATAATAGTTCTTATTAAAGCTCCATGCCATCTATCTGTAATCGAAGATGTGAATAAGCGTGAGATCATATTTAGTCTGTGCTTTTCACACTTTGGTAAAGTAAATGCATTGCTACCTCCCAAAATATGTGACATTATATTTTAAATAGTAATCCCTTGATTATACATTTAGTAAAATGGAAAATTGGCATCTGATGTGGATGGAAAATTAAAGAATAATACTGATTATTATATTGTACAGAGAAGTAAATAGAACATTCTAAAAATAAAAAAGACAGAATGGGAGAAGAAATATTCACTTTTTTAAAATAAAGACAATTAAAACTAAAAACTAGAAATGAAAGTGAGTCATTTTATTTTTAATTACTTAGTTAATGCTTTCATTTATGAATTAAAATATACAAGCATGAATTCAGGGAACCAGTTTTCATAGTTAGTAACAATAAGAATTCACAACTAAGAAATTAACCCAGATGTACATGTATGTTTGTAATGTTCTGGTACATCTAAGTATACAATTATGAATCCAATTTTTAAAAAAAATTGCTTTCATATCCTAAGGAACTATTACATCTGCTAATGGAATCATGATATCAATACTTAGATGAATAAACAACTCAAGGTAAGATGCTCAGTGATTATAAAATATGTGAAAATAAAGATATGTGAATTTTCAAATGAAGATAAGGCTATTACCATAGGTACTTCTAAGAAAGCATACATATTACATGTGCTTTTAGATTATTCTAAATAATTTTTCAAGTATAAGTGTGGAGACCCAAAAATTGTGAGTCTATTTCTACTTGACGAAAGGTGAGAGAATTGTAACTTACCTATATTCCTTCAAGGTTATTGTCTGTTTTTACCTTAGGCAAAGGTTCCACCTAGATTTAGCTCAGAGAGTTCTGTTCTCTCAAGGGTATTGTCAACAGGTGTGACTAATACCCAGCTCTTGTATTTCAGGAACAGAGAAGCAGCTGTGTTTCTACTCCAAATGAAAGTCTAAGGATCCTACTAAATCCCTACTCCCTTATAGGAATAACAATAGATTCCACCCAAGGAGTGATTTGCCTACAGAATGTTTTAGTCTAGGGTGTGAGCATGACTTGTATTTTTCTAGCAACACAGTTACTATGAATGTAGCCTTCAACTGGTCTATTCATTTCCTTGTATCATGTTAATGCAGGTTTTTTTAAAAATTTTTCTTTTATCTTTTGGGGTCAGGAGTATTTTAAGCAGTTGGAAATTAAATGTGGGCAATATCAGGAGTCACTGGAACCCCCTCCTGGTACTACCCTATGCTTCTGTTTCATTATTTTATTTTTACTCTCTACTTATTTTTCTGATCCCCATAACCCTACCCTGGCAAGTGGCATTTTTTCGAGGCTGGTCCCTGACACATAAGCACCAGTCCTACAGATGATCTAAATAATATATGTGAAAATTACCTTTAAATGTTTATAATTATAAGAATTAAATGATAATTCAAAAGAAATGATGGCGTTTTGCTATTTTTATTTATATTATTTCTTAAATTTAGCAGTGGCTAAAAGTCAAAAGGCAAACTTTAATTAGTTCTTTATTTTTTAAGTCTCATAACTAGAATTTGTTCTCTGAGAACACGTAAAATTCTCTACATATTAGAAATTGATAAAAATTGAGATTCATATTCAGAAGGAAGGTAGACACTGATAAGTTGCCCTGCACAGTAGAGGTTTTATCACCATAAGAAAATGAGTAGCAATTGTTTAGTGTGTTACAAAACATAATGAAGACATAAACTTTGGAAAAATATGTATGGGGTAGATCATAGGAGAAGTTGAAAAGGAAGAAGAATGGGCATGTGTGAATTTTTCAAAAAAATAAAACACAATAAAAAACATCAAAAATTAATTGAAAAATATTACAAATAGAAATTACAGTTTTATTTGTAATGAACCTAACCCTTGGCTTAAGTCCCAGAACCTTATGTGCTGTGTGCAGTTACATTTTACCAATATAGAAAATGATACAAAGGCTTTGCTCTCAATAGTTCTTTTATTCATTACTATACTTGATACACACAGCTTATCTTTAGGTACTAATGAGCCTTGTCATCCACTAAAATTTCACAAACAGATGTAATAATGCCAAAGAGCCCATGTATCTTATTTCCTGATATAATAATGCACACTACAAAATTCATTAAAAATGTTTCAGGGTGTTTCCAATTCTTTTGGAAGTATAATTAAAATTATATTCAATATTTACTGGACACGTACTGATAAGATCCCTTTCCACCATTCTTGACTTGACGTTATTAATTTGTGGATGTGCCTAAATTTCCATCTTGAATCAATATTCATGCTATTTTCCAAATCCTATTCTAATATGATGTGAAAATTTCTTATGACCCTTTTGTCTTTTTGAAAAAAGTATCTTCTCATGGCTAAAGAGACGGCTCAGAGATTAAGAGCACTGCCTGCTCTTCCAGAAGTCCTAGTTCAATTCCCAGCACCCACATGAGGCTCACAGCCATCTATAATGAGATATGGTGCCCTCTTCTGGCTTGCAGGCATCCATGCAGGCAGAATGTTGTATACATAATCAAGAAATCAATCTTTAAGAAATATCTTCCCTGATTAGTCAGCATAATAAAATATCTTCTAAAATATTTTTGTTTTACAGGTTAATGTATAATTTGCCTGAATTAGACATGTATTTATTACTAGAAAAATTTTTCACAGTATTTTTTAAATTTATTGCTATGATGTTATAGTAAACATCCAAGCATTCCTTTAGGAACTCACATATTTAACATATTCATAGATGTGGCATTTTAATATATAGAATAAAAGTTTTAATGATTACTGAGATTTTTGTATCATCTACCACCATCTATTCCACATTTTATTAAAAACTTTCGACCACTAACTCAGTTATAATCTTTTTATTTTTTGCACAGACTTTTTTCAAACATGAAATTTACTCCCCCATTACCTGGGTCATCAGTTATCAAGGATGTGTTTCATTTTTCTTCCTTTGTTTCTTTTGTTGAAGGAGCTGCAGGTTGCTTTCCGCCACCCAGCTCCCACCACAGGCTAGCTTTACCCAAAATAACAACACACAAACTGTATTCATTTAAACACTGCTTGGCCCACTACCTCTATCCTCTTACGGGCTAATTCTCATATTTTGCCTAACCCATTTTTAGTAATCTGTGTAACACCAGTCTTACCAGGAAAGATTCAGCATGTCTGACCTGGCGGCTTGCTTCATCGCATCTGCCCTGGAGAGCTGCATGGTGTCTGTCTGAGGTGTCTTACCTCACTTCCTCTTCCTCCCAGCATTCTGTTCTGTTTACTCTACCCACCTATGTTCTAACCTATGAGGGCCAAGCAGTTTCTTTATTTTTTAACCAATGACCTTCCTCCATCATTCTTTGATTACTGAGAAATTTCTTTTGTTTAATTTTTTTCATATCATACATATTGATCATATTTTCACTTTCTTCTTTCTTTCCCTAGATCCTGTTTTCCCTCCAAACCCACTCAAATTTATTCTATAACTCTGTCAAAAACAGACAGAATTTACAGAGAAGCAGATGGAGCTAGAATCCATGATACCAAGGGAGGTAACTTAGACCTTTCCCAAAATACTTCATATTTTCACTTATATATGGATACTAGTTTTTATGTTTTGATATTTGTGCTTCAATCCAATAAACCCCCAAAGCAGGTAGCTAGTAAGTTATTTAAAAAAAAAACACGTCTTTTAAAGTAATAAATCAGTTTACTAGTTTGTAATATTTAAAACAAATCATAAATACCTTGCATATACTACAGATTATTAGCCAAGTGTCATTCTGCATGTGTTGCAAGTTTTTTAAAGTTGATACAGCAAGGAGTACAATATAAATATTTTCAGGAAAATAAAACCAATGCACCAGATATGAAAATTTATATTAAGAATCAATAAACTTTTATCAGTATTCTTAATTATCTAGGTCAAATTTTTGAGGCACATAAATTTAATTAATTAGTCACTTGTTTTATTTTTCAATTTAACTTTTTGAGAATGTCATTTCTGAGTACTGTGTTTACATCATTTCCTCATCTATAACTTTAAACTCCCAAAGTGTTTCCCTTTAACCATTCAAGTTCTTGACCTTTTTTCTATAATTATTATTGCTAAACACACACCCACATTAAAAATTCTGAGCCCATTTAATGTTGTGCTTAGGAACATGCATCTAGGGCTGACTACTTAGGATTCTATGACTTGTCAGTGGACTCATTCTTGAAGCAAATGGAATGTCCTTCCCCAGCATCCACTGATTGCCTGTAACGCTTCATACAGGGTTTTAGTCTTTTATGAGTCAACCTATAATTCTTGGTAATGTGGCTTATTGATGTTGCTGTGTTGTGTATGCTGACAGTCAACTGTTGAAATATTCACTAAGGAGGGAAACTATTGTTTTTGTGCTTCTTCTTCTACTCAGCAAATGACTTCAGAAGACATTAGATACAAGAAAGTAGAATGCCTCAAGGCTTTTATCCCATGATGAAGGCAGTTATTTGCCTTCTACAAGTATTTAATTATTGTTAATGGTGTTTGCCATTTCTTTGGAATTTTTAATCTTCGAGCCACTGAAGTTCCATTATCTAGACCAGCTTCCCAGACCATAGGCTCATGGTCAAAGTTACTGAAAAGATATGCTTTATTTTTTTTTCCCAAAACATATTCACCTGACTGTATGATGTCACTCTTCTTTCTACTCATGGAGTGGACTTATTAGGCCCTGTCATGTTTACATTTTGACAATTTGACCCAAAATAGAAATATTTTTAAAAAGGAAAAAGAAATATTTGTGATGACAAACTACAATCGATAAAATCTCCCCAAAGTCTACCTAAAGGTATATTATGACTATAGGCCATTTTGTTGATTAATGATTTAGGTTTGAAAGTATAGCTACTGAGAGCAGTGCCACCACTGGGCAGCTAGGCTTACATATCATAAGAAGGCATGTTGTGCAACCCACAGGCAGCAAACCAGGAAACAGTATTCCTTCATGCAGCTCTTCCTTCCAGGTACAAGCTATGCATTCCCGCCTTGGTTTCCTTCAATGGCAGATTGTGCCCTAAAATATGTACGTCAACTCAACTCTTTTCTCCCCCCAGCTGCTTTAATAATGGTATTTACTATGGCAATAAAAAGCAAACTAAGACAAAAATTGACACTAGAATGTGAACTTTTGCTATAACCAACATGACTGTGATGTTTTGAGGAAGATTGTGGAAATCATTAGAATTTTGGTCCCCCCCGCTCCAGACATTAAGTACTTAGAGATTAATCGGCTGTTCTGTGGTAGATTGGAATATAAGAGTACTGAGAGCAATGCTTTCAGTGAAAGTTGATTTTTCAGTTTCAGAATAAAGTTTTACATTACCTTAAAGACATTATATGTGCCATTCACGTAATATTTTAATTAAAAATCTGTGTTTCTGGTCAGCTGAGTTGAAGAATCAGATGTGATTATCAAAAGCACCACAGGAATGAAAATGTCACTTCCTTGGGAAGCTGCTGAACTTCACACAGAAATTAGTGGTGATAAAGAAGACACAATTATTGCTGTGGTACATTCTTCAGTGAATATTCCCTCATCAGTAGCAGATGGAATCCGTGGTCAAGAAGAGGAACAAGGCTGCATCTCACTCTGTCAGCTCAATTAATTGATGTTTAAGAGTCTACCAAGTGGTGCTGGTTTCAAAAGCATGAAGAGATTACAGAGAAACAGCTGGAGCTTCTCAATATTAGATTCCAAGAAAGTTTAAAGTGAAAGTTTAGCTTTAAATGCAGTGGAAAACCCAGTATTGAAGGGTTTATGGAGAGAAACTGAGATTTGGTGTACTGAGAAGCTACTGGGGGTCATACAGTGTTAGTTGCACTGAAAATTCAATCATAGAAGGGGTCACAAAAAAAAATTCAACTTGACATTATGTGTTTGAGTCAAAGTTTCTTAAGAAATTCCAGTAGAGGATAGTGGTGAAAGTGCAGCCTTTGTAGACCCTGTGTACCATGATTGCATGACCACTAAGAAAAGCAACAGCTGTGTAGTAGAGCTGGCCTGAGCCTATGAAATGAACTATGTGTGTTGTTCATGGCAGAGACTGATATTGGAAGATCTCAAAGCCTTTGGATCTTGGATAATAAAAATTGAATGCCAACTAGGGTTACTGAGCTGTATGCAGGATCTTACTTACCCTGTTAGATGCTGGGTTTTCTTTGGTTAAGATTGTGAGTGTGCCCTTGTTCTTTTCTCTTGGAATAGGAAATACGTAATTTGCCTTTCATTTCTCAAGAGCCTACAGTAAAGAAACAGTATTTTTTAAAAAGAGACTTATATTTGATATGTACCTTATAGATAAGAAAGGGAAGTTTAAGATGTAATTCTAATGTAGGGTGTTAAGTTGAAAATGTGTCAATTGTCATAGTTTCTTGTCAGCATAATACAAGCGAGATTTATGTGTGAAAAGCAACCTCAACTAACAAAATACTCCATCAATCTGCTTGTAGGCAAGTCAGTATAACATTTTCTTGATTATGGATTATTTTAAGGGGGCTTTGTTCACTAGAAACAATGTTACTCTTGGCAGGCTATCCTCCATAGCATAACAAAGCAGGCTAAGCAAGTCTAGAGAACAAACCTATGATCAGAATTTCTCCATGGCCTTTGCATCAAGTTCCTGCTTTAAATACCTACTATAGATTTCCTCATTGGATAACGACATGGCATATAAGGTATTCAAGCAAAATAAATTTTTACTTTCTATTTTACTTGTGTTAATGGGCTTTATCATAGCAATAGAGATAAAACTAAAACATCATATTCAGTACAAAAATGAACTAGCTAAGATTCATCTTACAAGATTGGGGCCAGTTCATCATCATGGGGTAGTAAACTATGCTGATTGTCTGAACTCATTCAGGAAGTGATCATACAAAGATCATTGGTCAGTGAAATTCTCCAATTTCTAGGGATACCTAGTGTAGAACTTCAATACCTGGTAGAAATTTCTTATGGAATTAGTAGAATGCCTTGAAATATATCATTAACTATGTGATGAGAAATGTATTTTTGCATATAGTCTTCTCTACTGCTAAAAGGTTGTTCTTATATAATCTGTGATATAAAATGAATTTCAGGTTTCAAAATAATTTTTGGTCTTCTTGTAATCAAAACCAAACCATAGATACAGTCATCTTTAAAAATGTTCTTAACAAAATCCACAAAGTACTTCATAGCTATGTTGTGCACATCATTGTTTGGAAGCAGTTATTACAAATTCGCAGTCCCTCATACTGTGAGTGTAATGAGGACATCACAAATATTATTGAACTGGACAGATTTGGTCTGCTTGAACTCATTGCATAATGACTCTCCGGAACAGCATAAGAGCTAATTGCTGCCTCAAGCTCCACTCAAGTTTAGACCTCAATAAAAATGTTTTTTTTTAAGCAAAGCAAGAAAAAAGTTGTTATTTGAATATATGATAAGCTAATATTCAATGTTATTACGTTATTCCACAAAACAAAAACAATGTAGTCTTAATAACACTTCACCACATTTGGATTTAAGGCTTGCATAAAGAGTAATACTTGACTGTGTGTATATTCGCAGGGGAAGTGTCTCTGTGTGGTTAGGTCTATGCATAAAGTATAAGATCTCTTATGACTGTGGCTAAAGTAATTACTAATAATGCCAGAATGTTCACTAGGCTCAGAATTTCATCCAACTGAGGCAGGATCTCACTAGTAGCAATATAGTTGTACAACTGATAACACCACTATATTATAAACATATTAATTATAAATGATTTTTATCTAAAAAGGCATTGCTCACCAAGGTGTGAAAATAAGAATAAAAATTTAAAGGACCTTCAAGATGGCTCAGTTTGTAAAGGGGCTTGCTATTAAGCTTGATGACCTGTTTTTAATCCCCAGGACACACATGATGAAAAAAGAGAACCATTTATTTTTGTTTATTTTAAATAGCATTCTATTAGTTCTGTGAGAAATGTATACAATGAACTTTTATTATACTCACAATATCTGTGTTGATGAGACAGTATAGCATAGAACTGTTGATCTATTTTACTTTTTGAAGAAATTATACATGCTTCTTTGTATTAATGGTTGTATTAATTTACATAACCATATACAGAATACTGAGTATTCTTTTTGGGTTTTTTTTTGAGTATTCATTTTATCCATTGTTTTCCAAACATTTGTGACTTTATATTTGATAGTAGCAATTCTCACTGTGTTGAAAAGATAGCACACTTAGTAATGATTAAAATTTCCCTGGTAACTAATGTAGAATTCCATATTTTTACAATAAATCATCCTTTTTGCTGCATCAACTATTTTCTTATTTAGCAATTACTTTTTTATTTAAATTATTTTTGTTTCTTAAATGTTCTGGATAGTAATTTTTGTCAGATGAATGACTTAAAAATAATTTCATATCCTGAACTTTATCTCTTTACTCTGTCATATTTTTAATCTATTTTACAGAAGCATATTTAGTTGACACAATCTCAGTTATCTATTTTGCTTTCCATGCTTTAGGTTAAAGTCTAAAGTAACCTTGTCTATATAAATGTGTGTGTTTTTCCTAAGCTTCTTGGAATAAAATCAGATACTAATTATTTAATGTATTTTACTTTGTCTAAATGTTTGGATAAAGTGAAGCTCTATGAATAACAAGGGAAAAACAATCTTGTATATATGGATATTTATTTCAATAGCACTATTTCCTGAAGTTTGGGTCCTTTCTCTAAAATAAGTGTACAAGGATTTTATGTAAAATCAGTTGACTGATAAAGTGTTGTTTTTCTAATATCTATTGATATGCAAATTATTTTCAACTAAATCAGACCTACACTATGGCAATACCACGTGAAGCGCCAACTTAGATGAGGGAAATTACACATGTCCCCGCTCCTAGATACAGTGTTAAAGGAAAAAAATTACTGCTGACAAGAGTAGAACCAATCTATCCTGTTGGGGGAGGCCACTTGTTTGTTCCTGGCTTCCCAGACTATGAAATAATCACACAGAAACTATATTATTTGCAATACTGCTTGACAAATAGCTTAAACTTATTTCTGACTTACTTTTATATCTTAAACTAACCCATCTATGTATAATAATCTGAGTATTGTCACGTGGTTGTGGCTTACTGGTAAGGTTCTGGTGCACTCCAGCACAGGTGCCTGTTTTTGGTGGTAGCTACATTGCTTCTCACTGATTCTACCTTCTTTCTTCCAGCATTCCGTTTAGTTTTAGATCTATTCTGATAAGCCACTGGCTGAAACAGATTTATTTATTAACCATAAAAGCAATATATAGACAGAAGGATTTCCCATGCCACTATTCCAGGGAAGAAACACCTAATTGGTTAATTCAATACCAAGTGATAAGTATTTATCATAGTATATTCATATATATTTGATATGGGATTCCCCCTCTGTATGCTGTGATTACCATAAATGAATAAAGAAACTGCTTTGGACCTATAGCAGGGCAGAACTTAGCTAGGCAAAGAAAAATAAACTGAATTCTGGGAGGAAGAATGGTGGAGTCAGAGAGAAGCCACATACTCCCACCAGAGACAGGTGCCAGAATTTTAGCTGCTAAGCCACAGCCACGTTATGATACACAGGTTAATAGAGATGGGTTAAATTAAGATGTAAGAGTTAGCCAATAAGAAGCTAGATCTAATGGCCCAAGCAGAGATTTATTTAATACAGTTTCTGTGTGATTATTTTGGGTCTGAGCTGTCAGGTGGCTGGGAAACAAACAAGCAACCTTATTACAACAAATATTAATATATATTTATACATCTCAGCAACACTAAGTTAATTTGATAGGTGGTATTATGAATATATTACACACACAATGAAAATAAGAAAAAGGTTGCAGCATAAATATTATTTACTTGTTTGTTTATTTATTATGTTCTGACCACTCTTTCTCGTTCTTTCTCTCCTCCTAGTTCCTCTCTTGCCTCCCCCATAAACTCTTCCTCTGTTACTATTGAAGGGATTGTAGGCTTCCCAGGGATATTTACCAAAAATGGCATATCAAGTTAAACTCTGGATGAGGATAAAAATCTCAAAAGTCACCATAAAAGACAGAGGGAGCCTTTGCTTCCATTGGTAGGAGTCACACAAGAGGGCCAAGCTACACAATTGTAACACATATGCACAGGGCCTATATCAGTACCATGTAGGCTCCCTGGTTTTTGGTTCAGTCTCTGTGAGTTCCTATGACCCCAGGTTAGTTGATTCTGTGGGTTTTCTAATGGTATCCTCGAACCCTCTGGTTCTCATAATCCTTCTTTTCCCTCTTTAGCCAGACTCCCCAGGCTCTGCCTTATTGTGTCTAATGTATGGTTGTGGGTCTCTGCATCTGTTTCTATCCCTTGTTCTGTGAGTCTATTTAATGGCTATTGGGTATAAATATTTGAAAATATTTAATATTAGTGGACATTTAATATGAAATTTCAAAGATCATCAAATATCCCATTAAACATAGAAAATTACTATTTTGAGATTACAATATTACTAACAATAATCTGTTTCAAAGATCTTTGAGATTTACCACACATGCCATATAAAATCTTTACCAAAGAGAATTACCACAGCGATATTTCAGAATGAATTCAGTTTCAAATGAAACCAAGAAAAATAAAATGGTAATAATTTTGAACTCCGGCACTTTTTATAAATCAATTATCAGAAATGACCCAAAGTTGAGGAATTTTAGTTTAGAAATATGGGTTGGTTTAGGAAATAATTCCTGAGCTGATGTCAAAGTCCTCAATGTTTTCTCATACTGAATGTTGTAAAGAAAAATAGTGAGATATAAACTGAGTATGATAATAGCATGTTAACAATCTAACTAAAGTTAACCAGAATTAGACATATAATTTCATCATCAACAAACAAAACAATGAGGTATTTTTTAGAATATATTACTAGTACTCATAGTTTGGTCCGCATTTCATTCAACATATTTATCTTTATTCATTAATACATATATTACAATGGTAGTATACATCCCAAAACATCATGCATTTATCAAGAAATATTAATGACTTAATGAGAATTTTTTCTGTAGTTCATTTTTTAATAAAATATAATTTATAATGCTTCCAAAGAATTGTCAAAATTTAAAATGTAATAATACTGTGAAAAGTATATTTAAAACCAACTAAATAGGAACAACTGGCTCACTGTCAACTGAAATTTTTATTGTTTTTTAGTTAATTTCTTATTAGCTTTAGCACTGTCATAACACCATGCTACTAATCATTCACACCAAGAATAGATGTATGGGTGGTAAAAAAAGACATGGACTATTGCCTTCTGAATGATCAGGATGTTCATATTTTTGCACAAACTGCAGAAAGCTTTTTATGTTTCAGTAAGACAATAATTCAATAAATATCTTAACAGCACTGGCTTAATTTCAGATGTCCCTGAAAATAACCAGTAAACTTATTTAATGTTTTATTGTAATTTTTTTCTCACTAAGTCCTTTAATTCTTCTGAAACAATGAAAGATGGGAATAAAGAGTTAAATCAGAAAGTCAACAGAAAGCTAGTCTTACTTATCAACTTTACAAGGAATAAAGGCTCTACTATGGAGGTGGAATGGGTAAGACTAATGATGCTAAAGCATTGCCAGGTTAACATCTTCCTGAATTATAACACGTTGACCCAGAGTTATCAAGAATGTTTTGGTGCTACATGAAGGAAAGAAATAAAAGTGCTTTCGTTTTTATTTTGGAATTATTTAACAGAGATCCATGTCACATTAGAATTCTCTGCTCTATTCTACAGTCATCTTCTCCTCCATCTTTCTGTTGTTCAAAATGGAATCCCCTTGACTGAATTTGGCTTGTTCATATGTTTGTTCCTGTGTCTATGTTTTTCCATCTCAGTGATTTTCTGTTGCATGACCTCTTCGTGTGTGTGTGTGTGTGTGTGTGTGTGTGTGTGTGTGTGTGTGTGTGTGTGTGTGTGTTTGGCTTCTATGTATTTGATTAGTGTGACAGTCTATGCCTAAGAAAGAACTGTGCTTTGTGTTTATTAAGCAGGATAGAAGGAATCACATGAAGAAGGATCACAATATTTTATGGAAATCTTGAACAGTTTCACAGGGGACTAAGCCATTTACTCAAATCAGTATCAACAAATGGTTGTTTCCAAACTTTAGGGAAGATTTTACAAAGTTGTTTTAAACATCTTTATCTTCTGCTTTCAGAAAATTGTACACATACCTATCCGGTCAGGGGCATGGATGAATATACACAACTAGGTTGCAGTTACATGTTTTCTTAGGTTGTAAATGTTGGTTACATGGGAAACACAAAATAAATAAGGTTGTTTGTCAAAGTGCTGGCATACACAGTAGGCTGGTAGCTTTAAATCTTAACAACTCCAAGGTACATTATTAACTTGGGCATTATTAATTTGGTCCAAGACAATTCCATTCTTTTATAATGCAAAACATATTCTTAGAATATTGCCTCTCCACAAATATCTAGTATATGTAGAAAACACAGAAACACTGTGTCTAAAAAGATAAACTGATAGTTAAATTAATTGAATGACCTATTTTTTTAAAGAATATCTGAAAAAATGATTTCAATGAAAGGAAAACAAAGAGTCTTTGAAGTAGACATTGAAGTTTCTAACAAAAGGAGTCTCGATGAGCAGATTTCAGTCTCTACATGGCACTGTGCTGGATGTCATTGCTTTATCTACAGGCAAGTTCATAGATAGTGAAAGCATAAACAAAATTTCAGAAGTAACCAATCTTAACCAATCAGAAAACTCATCAAGTAGTTTTAGAAATAATACTGTTGACATTAAAATGGATAGTAAATGTTCAGAGAATAAGGGGCATTAAGTGCTCAGTACTAGCATTTTTATAGCAAATGGCTCTGGAAGTCACAGATAAAATAACTCTTAGGGACTGGATGTGGATATTTGTAGTGTTCAGAATAAAAGACATAATGTGTTTGAGAAGGCAGATCAGAAATTCCCCACCTAATTGCATTGATGGGGAAAGCCTTGTTAACCAGTAATCTTTAACAGGTGTGTCTTAGTTAAGGTGTGGCTTCACTGGGATCCAGGTAAAAAGGTGTGCTTGGATTTCTTATTTCCTGTTCTATGAATTTGCCCCTTATAATAAATAAAATATAATTGTTTCATCCTTAGCTAGCCTGGGTATTTCTACATTGCATGACCTGTCATTCCCCTATTTGGTTTTTTGACACACACAGAGAAATCCCCAAATATACAAAAGTCTCTAGACCTATGAAGTTTAGCAGTCAGAAAGAACACTTCTAGTTCAACTCCACATTGATATTCTGTATTGCATTCATATCCACATATGTGGTATCTTCAGCAATAAGGTCTTATCATCTTGCTCTGTTCACAATAACCTGTATTATTTGAAGGTATCTATGGGAGCTCCCTGATCAACAAGTCCTACGGGTATATCATATATCTATACTAAGAAGCAAAATGTCCCAAGGAATCATCATAATAACATTTAATATTCAAAGATACCATATTTCATTTTGTGTTGGGCATCTACTGTTTGGCATTGAGCCTGGCTTATCAGTAATTTGTAAGCCTAGTGAGTCTCCATAGGACAAAGGAGACTGCAAGTGTTTACCAATTGTGCATGGCTTCTTGGTAGGGCTCAGGACTTCTGTTCACTTCTGGTCACTACTCTTAGCTCTGGGACTCCATCTGGCCCTGACCTGTACAGGCCCTGTGCATGCTACAACAGTTACTGAGTTATAGGTCCTGATGTATAAAGAGAGTGTAGCTTTATTAGTGTCCTTCATCTCCTCTGACTCTCACTCTCCCTGCCTCTTCCTCAGCAGAGTTCCCTTAGCCTGGGGGTAGAAATTTAATGGAGTCATCACATTTAGGACAGAGTAGTCAGTCCAAGGTCTCTCACTCTCTGAATACTGTCATTGACCCTTTACCAGAGGGGTTGGTGGACACCATAAAAACAGGACCTTTGAATTAACATGATCAAGAGACATATGAATGAACAGACACTGAGGCAGCATGTACATGTCCTATGTCAGGTACTTTGCAAATATATTATGGTTTCCAGTTTAGTGTTTTTATAAGATCTCTGCATGTGTGAACATGGGAATATCTGTTTCTTCTGGCTTCTCTTGGGTTCTTTTCCTTCTGTTTGTTTTGTGCTACTCCAATGTGTTAGTTTTTATATCATATTAATATATAATTGCACTTATTATTATCCCTGAGAAGCTTGTGTATTTTCTAATAAGACACAGAAAAGAATGGATACATATGGGGGAAGAATGGGTAGAACTAGGAGGAGCATAAAAAGAAAGAACTATAAAAGTGTAATCAACATATATTAGTGAGAAAAAATCTATTTTCTATTTATTTATTTATTTATTAAAAATTTCCACCTCCTCCCATCCTCCCATTTCCTCCCACTCCGCCTCCCCCTCGCTCTCTAGTCCTAAGAGAAGTCAGGGTGCCCCGCCCTGTGGGAAGTGTGTCGTCGTCATCGTCCCCCCGTCCATCCAGGTATAGGAAGGTGTGCATCCAAACAGACTAGGCTCCCAAAAAGCCAGTATATACAGTAGAATCAAAATCCTGTGTCATTATCACTGGTTTCTCAGTCCGCATTCATTGTCAGTCACATTCAGAGTCCCGGTTGATCACATGCTCGTTCAGACCTAGTCCAGCTGGCCTTGGTGAGCTCCCATTAGATCAGTCCCACTGACTCCGTGAGTGGACTCATCCCACGTGGTCCTGACTTCCTTGTTCATGTTCTCCCTCTTTCTGCTCTTCATTTGGGCGTTGGGAGCTCAGTCAGTGCTCCAATGTGGGGTCACTGTCTCGTCTATCTCCATCCCTCGCCAGATGAAGGTTCTATGGTGATATGCAAGATATTCATCCGTGTGGCTATGGGAGAAGGCTAGTGCAGACACCCTCTCCTCTGCTGCCCAGGAACCTAGCTGGGGAAATTCTCTTGGACACCTGAGAACCCCTCTATAGCTAAGTCTC
>NC_022010.1:91457558-91458166 GCF_000317375.1 Microtus ochrogaster
TGAAAAAAATATGCATTAACTTACTTTAAACAAATCTTAAAAGTTAAACCAGAAATAAATAAATAAAAGAATAAAATACATTGGGAAAAGGCTGAAAAGTGCCATGTTTTACAGTTAACCACATCTTTGCTGGTAAGCTGGTAAGATAGATAATAGAGTACACCACTAAAGAGACCACTAATAACTTTACTTACCCAGTACCCTGCATAGTACTCTCTAGACCCATGACAGCAGTCAAGAAGAACGTTTCTAGTTCAGTTCCACATTGATTTTCCTTCCTGTATCCATATCCACACATGTAGTATCTTCAGCAATAAGGTCTTATTATCTTGCTCTGTTCACAATAACCTGTATTATTTTAAGGTGTCTTTGGGAGTTCACTGATCAGCAAGTCCCATGAGCTTATCTTATACCTGGCTCTGAAGATGTTTTTTAAAGACATATTATGTATAGGGCCTTTCATTTTCTTTTTTTAAATTTATTTATTTATTAAAGATTTCTGCCTCCTCCCCACCACTGCCTCCCATTTCCCTCCCCCTCCCCTGATGAAGTCCCCCTCCCTTATCAGCCCAAAGAGCAATCAGGGTTCCCTGACCTGTGGGAAGTCC
>NC_022010.1:91459446-91463472 GCF_000317375.1 Microtus ochrogaster
ACCTAGGACTTTCCACAGGGCAGGTAACCCTGACTGCTCTTTGGACTGGAGAGGGAGGGGGAGAGGAGTAGGGGAAGGGGGAGAAGGGTGGGAGGAGAGGGAGAAGGGTGAGAGGAGGGGGAGGGAAATGGGAGGCTGGGAGGAGGCGGAAACTTGTTTTTTTTTCCTTTTGTCAATAAAAAAAAAAGGCAGAGTCAGGGAGAATCCATGGAGCCCTGCCAGAGACAGATATGCTGGAACTATTTAACCTACACAGAATAGGTCATATAAAACTGCAAAAAAACTTCAAGGCATAGTATGGGGGAAAATGTACTTCAGTAGTACCAAATGTTATGTGTAAGGAAAGTATCTTTCAAATACAATGCAATTTGTTTTATATCTCATTCTTCTAACACATCAATTTCTCTATGTCTAATTTTTTTTTAATTTTTTTTCTCTATGTCTAATATTGAATATGTTATAAAGCTATACACATCACATCCCTACATAAGGATGAGTGATGATTGATTGCTAAAGTATTAAAATACCAATATTTGAAAAGTGGAGATAAAATATAGTTATTTTATCGAATTTATTAAATATACCTTTAATTTATTACTAATATATTTTAATTATTTGAAATTAAAAAATAGATTATGATCATATTCATTGTGCTTCTCATATTCTTTCCACTCTCAACTTGCTCACCATTCGACTTAAAAATTTCTTTTTAATTTTTCATCAAGTTCAGTTTGTGTGTCCATACTATATTCTCTAGAATGTGGCTACATTCCAAGGGTCATAAAAATAAAGAAAATTGACTTGCTCCCTTCTAGAAATACAAATATTTTCTCACATATCCTCATCAATGCTGCATTATTTTTCTCTATTGAGTTGTACAGATCTTGTGTGTTCTGACACAATTATTGAGTTCACATGTGTTACTGATTGAGTGCATCCCAAGAACATTGTTGTCTTGACATCCAATATCGATGAGTCTTTTAATATTTCCAATCCCAACCACATATACAAAGAACCCTGAATATTTAGGGAAAGAGTAAGATCATTACATTTCATATTAGAACAGAACAAGGCACTCCATGTTTCCTAAATGCCTTCATATTGGGCAATTGGGGCTCACTATGGTAACTGTCATGTAGTACAGAGAAAATTCTCTCATGAAGATTGAGAGACGCACTGATATATAGCAGAGCAATAAGAAATTCTGTTTCACTTTAATACTATATCCATTTCTTAGGATAGTAATATTAGTTTTCCCTAGAGCCTAGGACATGTCTAGTCACAGATTCCTGCTCTCACTAACAGTGCCAGGTGGTTCCATCTCATCAAGTAGCCCTGTAGTATAATCAGAAAGTGAACAGGAGACATGGCTCAGTGGGAACTGTTCACTCTAAGTGTGAGAACTTGAGTTCAGTTCCCAGAACCTTTGCAAAATCCTAATATAGTGATATGACACAGGTAATACCAGTGCTAGAAGGTCAGAGATTTGCTTTGACTTGCTGTCTAAACTTTTTAGTCAATTGGTAAAATCCATATTGAAGAAGAGATACCAAATAAAAATTTAAAGTGGAAAGATCAAAAGAAAGACACCTGATGTTGATGTCTGTGCTCTAGTTAAATCTTCACAAAAGAATGAACCACAAAAACATATGTGAACATACATTAACATGTATACATACATATAAAATATGAGTATCTATATACTTTTTAAATATCTATTCTGATATTTAGGATTATAAAACAATTACATCAATTTCCTGTAATTTTTATCTTCCTAAAAAACATCCTATGCATTTCCCTTTTGCTCTTTTTCCTGGCTTCTTATTCCATTAAATGCTTTTAGATACATACATGTATATATATATATATATATGAGTGTGTACACATTCATAACTCTGTACACATAAGGAAAACTTATTCTGTGCTTCTTTTATGAACTAATGAATGTGTGGTTTTCAAAGTTATACTTCTAGTCCTAATATACAAACACCAACTGCCTTAAAATTTGCAGAAAATGTGATGTATAAAAGCTCCAGCTTACAAAGATATCAAGCTTGTAGATATGGACAATGATATATAATATTAAGCCAGTATTTCCACTATATATTTTTCTTCTTACACATTTTTCTGTTTATTTTAGAGAACAAATAAAAAAGACTATTCATGAAGCCTGTTCAAGCTGTAAAATATCAGGGAAATTTTCTTCTCAATATTCTGAATAAAATCACAAAATGAGATTCATTATGAGGCTTATTTTTCATAATTACACTAAATGGAACAGATGGCAGTTTATTTCCACTACTTTACACTTGGTGCAAAGGATCATTTAATTTTTATACCAATCTTCTTTTTTAAAGTAGAAAATGTTAAATTATTGATGTAATTTTCCCAATTTTATAACTTCAAGTACTCTCTTCATATGTCTCATAAATTTAACATTTGAACTATAAAGCATATTTTATAATTAGAAATATTTGTTATGGTAAAATAGTTTGTCTTAAATCTTGTTTGCAAAATTCATATATGTTATAACCATTATTTTACTTAGTACAAACAACAGAGCATATATTCCTTCAACAAATGATAACTAATCATCACTTTAGTCATAAATGAGTCATAATAGAAGATTGCCTATATTAGCACACAATAAACATAATAGAATGGGAATATAAAAGATTTATATATTAATTCCCTAAGGTATTTTATTAACTCCCTAGATCTATAATGTGTATGCATATAAATATATACATTTATGTGTGTATATCTATGTAGACACATATGTAAATAGGTAGAATTAAAATATTGACAATGACAAATGCCGAGAGATTGTTGCTGCAATCATTAATAGAGAGTTTTGAATGAATTACTTGTCATTTTCCTGAAAGCAATGTGAGCAGGATAACTGTCCCGGAAAAAGAATACCAATCAAAAAGTGTACTTAGACCATAAAGCTCTATTTTTAGCAACATAATTATCCAAATTATTGGTGTGCTGCTAAAAGAAGGAATTTCAGACCCTGATTATAATAATAATTGGTTGTATAATAATATTGGTTGATCATCTAAGATATCCAAACTAAATCAATTGTTACAGACTTTATGTGAGCATTACTTACTTGCAAAAGTCATAATTCAATCATTATTTTTCCTTTTGCATTAAAGTATTTTTTTATGTTTTGATGTCAATCGCATAACCAGAATCTTAAAAATAAGGGTGAGGCTGGAGATTATTAAGAGTACTTGATGCTATGACAGAGGATTGAAATGTTTTCCAACAGCAGCATATGGTGGTTAGCAAATGCATTTAACTCAAACTCCAAGAGATTCGTCAGCCTTTTAATACTTCTGTATTAAATATATGATAATATTTACATATGTGTGCATGAACATGTAGGACAAATTTAGCGTAAAATCTGACATGCAATCATGTCAACAATTTTTAATAATTTGAAATACCTAGATATAGAAACAATTCAGTTAAAAACAGGTATAGTGATTTAAATGAGAATGCCCAACATACATTCAGGTAATAGACACTTAATTTCCCATTGATTAAACCATTTTGAGAATGATTTAGAAAGGGTTATGAAATTGCTGGTGGCATCATTTCATAGGGATGGGCTTTGTGAGCATATAGCCTTGCTCTACTTCTGATGTACTCTGCTTCCTGTTTGCAGATAAGATGTGATGCTTCACCATACTGTTCCACCTGTCTGCAGACATGACTTCTTGCCAGTATAGACTCTACTAACAATGTCTGCAAAACTCAATTCTCTTACCTAAGTTGACTTTGAAATGGTATTTTAACAAGGAAATAGAAAAGCAATCATTGAATCAAGCTTTTTTTGACATATTCCATATTATAAATTACAAATAATAACACATATTGTCTTTATTTTCCTCTTCCTTCCATATTTTTTACACAATCTTACACAAGAATAACAGTTAAAAAAGACATTTTACCTTTTACAATTTTGTTTTTTTTTCATTTTCCTCATGTGCCACAGTACATTTCACTCTAATTTTT
>NC_022010.1:91464392-91468586 GCF_000317375.1 Microtus ochrogaster
TTCACCAATTGTAGACTCCGTGACCCTTATTTATGGCTAGAAAGCAATTATGAGTGAGTACATCCCATGTTCATCTTTTTGGGTCTGGGTTACCTCACTCAGGATTAATTAGATGGGAGTGCAGTAATTTTTATTTTTTACTACTATTTACTTTTAATTTTATAATTTCTATTATCCTAAAATAGTGTTGCAAGCCCTGACTGTTATTGATAGTTCAAAATTTCAAATAGCAAAAGTATAGAAAAACTCCAAATAATGAGCATTAGATGAAAGGAAGAAAATATATAGTAGTCTCACATCTAACATCATATTTATATAAATTGTATTATTTATTTAATCATACATATGTATACATATATAAAACTTTTAAATATTTTAGAGGAAGAGCCTAATATAACATGGATAAATCTGGATGACATTTTCTTGATTATGGTGGACAATCCTTGGATATATACAGACATATAAAGGCAAACTGAGCCAGTGTGATGGCACATGATTTTAATCTCAGCTTTGGAGAGATAGAGGCAAAGAACTGGGAGTTCTAAGCAAGACTTGGCCAAAATGAGTTTAGCCTGCAATCCATGGTATTCTTTATTTTAAAAAAATAAAAAATGAAACAATGTACAAGGTAAACAAAGCTGAGTGCATTGTACCAATTTTAGGTTAGTAAATATGGTAGAATATTTTGTATCCAGAAGTTTCTTAAAACAAAGATCTGTTTTCTCACTATACAGAAGGAATATGCACATGGAAGTAAGAAGACTCTAAGCATTCTTGTCAGAAAAGAGAATTATGAATGTTGAATATTTATGAACTGTATGTTGTACAGCTTTCTTGCCAAACTTCTGTCCTCTGTTTTACAACCAAAAGTTTTCTGTTCTATATACTTGAAAAAAATACAAAATCAAAAGTGAAAAATGAAGATTGCATGAAAATGTTTGTCAACTTAAAGGAAAAGGAAATGGTAATCTTGAGGATAATTACTGAGATTTATTTTCAGAAAGTAAAACTGGAGTCAGACATACCTTATACTAGAAGCAAATTCTAGAAAAACAAAGTATAACCATTTAATTATAGTAAGGTGGATAGTTCTTTTAGAAGATAATTATTGTAAAGAAATTTATTATTACAAATATAGGTGTCTTTTTAGAAAAGTAGTTACTTGTATTCAGTAGCATTAACTATCATTGAATGAGATATGCAAGTTTTTAGTACTTTATTTTTATTTTGTGTGTAATAAATATACAAAGATTGAAATTCCTCTTGGCATATTTTAACTAAGACACCAAGAGAAACTGCCCGAGGAGAAATAACTTATGAGAGGAGAGATTTGCTTAGGCATGCAACTTGAGGAATGCAATCCATCTTGGCAGGGAAAGCTTGCCATCAGAAGCAGAAGGCAGTTCTTTGCAATGTATCAGGAGTTATGAAGGAGAAAGTAAAGAGGAATTGGTTCCAGTCTGTAATATATCAAGGTCTGCCTCTATTGACCCAATTCCTTCACATTGTTCTACCTTTTCAAGATTCCAAAAGCTTGTCAAAGAGAGACAGTGACAACAGTAACCTTCTGTTGAACACAAAGCCTAAGAAGACTTAGTCAATCCAAATTCATATAAACAAAGATAAAGATTGAAGGGAAAACAAACTGTTATAATCAAATGATTATTATAAGTCATCCATGTTTTTCTTGTATGTGCTCATTGTTTACTAATATAGCACTTGTGGGAAATTATAAAACATGAGAATAAATCATAGGTATATGTCCTTCCTTGATGCTCTGCTATACTTTATATTATGCATTCTCAGAATATGACAATGATTTTGGAGATAATGATCACTATTATAGCATAGAACCTGAGGACTTTTTTCTCATGGTGATTATGTCCTGGTGTTTGTACAAAACCAAATCCCTGACCACAGTAGGTTATGAAAGTTTAATAAATAATTAATAAATAAATAAATAAAAGTTAAGGCACTTGAGAAAGTAAATATTGGCTCCAGAAACAGTCTGTGTTAATAAATGTCTGTCAGGATAAACTCTAGTACAGGAAGAAATTATGGATGCCGTCAAGAAAGGGAAGCAGTCAGTAGTCTTTTGAAGTTGAGACACCAATGAACCACTACAATGACCAGCATGACAAGATACCCCTAAAGTGGCAAGAGTGGCACTTAAATATCAGTGATTGCCAACAGTTCTCTAAATATACTGAAGGTCTACTTAAAATGAGGGAAACCAGGCCTTATAACTATACTATAATGTTAACCATCTGCACACAGCTAATGGGGACATAGATATGTGAGAACTTATTATTGGCACTTTGCTAAACCAATATAAATACCAAATGCATTGTAAATACCTACCATTATACACTCAAATAAATGTATGTCTTATCCTTCATCAACATCTTTCTTCAGTAGACAGAGACCATTAAAGCATGTCACAGCTGAGAAAAATGCAGAGAACAAAAGATCGTGATTGGACAGGCCTATGGGGTACATTCCCAATACAACTGCTATGCCTGCAACATAGAGGACATCACAGAAATAGTGAAGAGAGATTGTAAAAGTCAGAGGACCAGAAAGAGCAACTCCGTTGTGAGATGTCTTTCTAGTTATGACAGGAAGCTAAAACCTTTAAATTTGAACAGATCACCTACTTAATCAAGACCTGAAATTTTCATCATCAACACTCAACTAAAGAAGGACACTTAAAAGAAATCCCACACAAGCTTAGAGTTGAATCTAATAGAGGGTTATTTATTTAGGGGGAGACCCACATCACAATCCTCTGCTGGACCAGGGAACAGCAACCAAATCCTGCAGCTGGAAAAGAAGCCAGATGCTTGTTTGACATCGGCATATACAGGAAAAAAGGCCACACCCAAGTGGTTCCTACAGTACCTCCCCCTTTTGTTTAAATAAGAAAGTTATTAGCCTAATACCAAGTTATATACAATAAGAACAAATATAGGTATAAAAATTAGAGTTGCAACCAGCATAAACAGTATCAAGCAACAAAAATGTAATAGATGTTTCAATAATTATTCTATTCTATTGTATCGGCATAAATGAATGTAAACAGATTGTAATAATATATACAGCTTTAATGGGGAAATGGACTTACAGAACCACAGGTTCCCTTGGAGAACAGGAAAGCAGAAGGGGCAGAGGGCTCACACTCGCCAGATTTATATGTAAACATTAGCCCGAGGAGAACACGCCCCCTAAGGGGGTTGGGCTATCCCTACATCCTATTGAGTTTAAGTCTTATATAATATATAACTTGGCCAAGTCATGAGAGGAAAGTAACTACAACTATCCAGTCTTCAACCCCAATGAAGACCCGAGAAGGGAAATAATATTACTTAAGTAAGCAGGAAGTGCAATTAAGCAACTTCCAAAATGTGCAACAAATGAAAGAGACAAAAGATTACCTGGGCAATCACCCAAAATCTCACTTGCAATGTTGGAGGTACCAACTTTGGCCAAGGCCTAGAGTAATTGACAGACCAATTTCAGAGGTAGAAAAATTTTCAAAACAATCTTACCCTGTCTTTGAAAGAATTTGACAATCTTTTTTTCTTGTATACTGACTGTCCTGTCTGAACATTGTGCATTTTGTCAGTAGTTGACACATGAGCAGTTCTTTGCCAAATGGACAGTTTTGCCAAAAAGGAAACGACTCAAAGTAGAATGTCTTCATTGCTCAACATTGTCTTTGGAATAGATCAGTGCTGCCAGGAGCAAACATGCCTCACTTCAGCAGAACCCCAAGTTATTTAAATGCCATACTCTACAGATCTTTAAAGTTGTTGAAGATTACCTATCTATACAGAATACAATCTCTGTGTAAATAAAGAACCTGATTAGTCTTACAGTATGACAACCATGGATGATTATCAACGTATGAATCTTAATAGCTATATAACTTAAAGACTAAGACTTCATATTAGAATATAAAACAATCTTTAAACACCTGTGCAACAAATTATGACAATGATCTCAAATTGTATATGTCTTTCAGACATAGAAATGTATATTGCAATATGATAAATATATCATAAACTTGTATCAATATACCAGTTTATATATTTTTTTGGCAACTGGTATCCAAAGCAAGTCTTATGGTAGCTCTATCAGCATGATGATGTCATATCAACCAGATAGAGCTGTTTTTGTGGAGCCCCATTCAAA
>NC_022010.1:91469678-91481375 GCF_000317375.1 Microtus ochrogaster
TTTAAATCAATAACTATAACAGGACATACTTTTGGTAATAGAGAAGGCCAGAAGAATCCCATAATATAGAGGACCCATAGGTAGAATTACCTTGTTAGCCCTTAGATCTATCACCATCCTTTATTTACCAGATTTCTTTTTAACAACAAATACAGGAGAATTACAAGGGCTATGTGATTCTTCAATGTGTTGATCATCTAGTTGCTCCTGTAGCAGCTTTTGTAAAGCATGCAGTTTGACTTCTGTTAATGGCTACTTTTTAACCCAAATTGGTTTCTCAGTTAACCATTTTAAAGGTGGGGTTGCTGGTATCTCTAAAAGTTTGCTAGTTGCTTTGTGTTCTTGTAAATACTGAATGGCTGGTGACCTTCATGTAGAGAAATTTATAATATTCTTCCCATAATTATGCATTTCTGAGACTGCAGGAATATTAATCTCGACATTGCATTGCTACAGCCAGTCACAACCACATAAATTCACTGCAATATTAGCCACATATGGCCTCATCTTTCCTCTCTGTCCTTCTGGCCTAATGCATTCAGCCCATCTTGGGCTTTGTTTCACTTGAGATAGGGTTCCAATTCCTGGTAACTGAACATCTGCTTCTTGAAGAGGCCAATCTGGATGCCACGATACTGGAGTAATAATATGTCTGCACCCATGACTACAAAACCCACAATTACAATGCCATTTATAAATGCTCTTAGCTTTGGTCTTTAAATCATTTATAGAAGTCTGCCAGAATATAGGTTTCCTATTTTTATTGGAATTTTTGATTTATCCTCCATGTTTTTTTTCCATCATCTAGAACAGTATTTTTTATATACAAGGCTCTAGATGTTTTTAATTTTCCTGGTGCAATATGTCTTCCACGGTGACTAGAAATGACTGGATTACTTTTGACTTGGGGGCCTTAGAGAGTCCCCCCCAAAAAAGGAGTTTCCCAATGTTATCAGGTTGCCTTGTCTGTCTCTGGTTGATCTGCATTCATTGGTCCACTGTTGGCCTTTGCCACACTTTCTACATATAACTGAAGGCTGAGTCCTCCTAGTCTTGCCATTCCCAGAGGAGATATTATTCCTAGGTATTTCTTGTCTACAATTACTTTCTCAGATGCCCTATTCTACTACAATTAAAACATTTGGCATTTTGATATCTCCTCATTCCTTTGGAAATTGATACTCCTATCCAAGATTCAATATTATAATCAAAGTCTCAATGTTCATTGTATGCAGGATCCACTCGTACATTGGTGCTGATCTAACCTTTAAAGGCCCAAGTAACTTTTTGTATTCTAAGTTAGCATTTTCAAAAACCAGAGATTCAATAAGTATTTGTCTAGAATCTGGGTTTGTTACTCCTGTTTATACAGCCTTAGTTAATCATTGTAAAAAGACATTAAAGAGTTCTCTCTAGACATGTTTAACCCTGGTATATGATGCAGTTAGTTTTCCTTGTTCTTGAATTCTGTTTCAAGCATTTAAGGCTTCTTTGTGGCATAGGTACATCATTTGTTCATTGTAAAGTGCTTGAACTTGTGTGTCAGCATGAGTACCCTAACCAAGAATTTGAACTTGGGAATTCTCAAGTCCTTTTGCTTTTCCCTGTTGTTCTAAAATTTGAGCCTCTTCCCCAAAATAACATTTAATCATCAGTTGAGTTCCATCATCTAAGACTGCTGAACTGAAGCCAATTCTGTGGCATGGCTTGAATGCCAGAAGCCCATGTCTTTTATATTTCCCTAACAAATATGACATGCAAGGTGTAAGTTAAAATTACTTGCTTAATTTCTTTAGATCATTCATTGCCATAGGTATCCATCTACCTTCTTTGAATCCTTTTGGACCTTTAGCACTTGATGCTTTGTCAGAGTAGATTACAGCGTAGGAAGCTAAAACCTTGCGCAAGCCATTTCTGACAGCCACTGACAATGTTGAATCCTATCTTTGTACCTTCTTTCCCTGCTCATGAAACTGTAAATATGTGAAACTGGAGATGCAGACACAGAAGAGCTATGAACGAGGAAAGGAGAGGGAGAAAAATATAATTAACTTCTAATTTTAAAAAGATATGCTTATGTTTGTTTTGTTGCTGTTACCAAATCTCTGAGAAGAAGAAACATAAGGAAGAAATGATTTATCCTGACTTCCATTTCTGAGCAAAAGTGCCTGTTGTAGTGGTACAGTGGCCTAATACATGCCAATAGATAGCCATCTACAATGAGACCTTTATGGAAAGGAGGGTAGAGAGAAGGTAAAAGTCTGAGCAAGTGGTAGAGTGTTATGTCATGGTTTCTTGCTAGGAAAACATTTTGTCCTGAAGGTAAACTCCTTAAGACAAAAAGTAAAACAATCCAAAATGGCTTTATGAACTCTCTAGATAAAACTGACCCATTTACTAACCTTCACCTTTTCCATGAGTCAAGAGAAAAGAATATTAAAAGTTACTCTCACACAACTCAATCTGCAAAAATGAGTCTATAACCTTACCAGCTGCCTTGAAGAAGTAGAAACCAGCTAAGCCACATTGAATTGTCTTTGACCAACTAAGGCATCAAAAAAGGACATTCCCATAGCTACTCACAGAATGTAAAATGTGTTCCAGGTTCACAACTTTTTTGAGCTGCCATCTATGGTGAGGTGGATGTCTTTGAGTCATTTCTGGTCCTACATATAACCCTTCACCAAAATTCCCATAAGCAAACCATATAAAACTCATTGTTCAACTACTTTGACCTTGGCAGTTTCCATATTTTGATCTTCTGTAAGCTCCTTATCTGTTGTGTGTGTTATTATCAGGAAAAATCTGTTGCAAAATAGCTCAGTCCATTACCTTGATGAGGGTCTCTATCTCTATCTCTATCTCCATCCATCATCGGATGAAGATTCTGTAGTGCAACTGTGTTCATAGCAGCATTATTTGTAATAGCCAGAACCTGGAAACAACCTAGATGCCCCTCAATGGTAGAATGGATAAAAAAGTGTGGAATATATACACATTAGAGTACATACACAGTGGTAAAAAATAATAACATTTTGAATTTTGCATGCAAATGGTTGGAAATAGAAAACACTATCCTGAGTGAGATAACCCAGACCCAAAAAGATGACTATTGTATGTACTCACTCATTAGTAGACTCTAGCCATAAACAAAGAACATTGAGCCTATACTTCACAAGCCTAGAGAAGCCAAATAACAAGGTGAACCCAAAGAAAAACTTATATAGATTCTCCGGGAAATTGAAGCAAACAAGATCACTGGGCAGAAGTTGGGAGCATGGGGGTGGGGATGGGGAAAGAAGAGAGGGGGAGAAAGAAGGGAGAAGGGAAAGGCTCAGGAGAGCTTGGAGGAATGGGAGGGTGGAGATAGAGGAAGGGCGGATATAGGATCAGGGAAGAAAATTTCTACATTAAGGGAAACATTTTAGGGTTGGCAAGAGACTTGGCTCTAGAGGGGATCCCAGGTGTCCATGGGGATGTCCCCAGCTAGGTCCTTGGGCAACAGAGGAGAGGGTGCCTGAACTGACCTCGCCCCACTAGCTCTAGCTTCTTATTGGCTATTACATATGAATTTAACCCATCTTCATAATCTGTGTATCACCACATAGCAGTGGCTTACCAGGTAAAGTTCCAGCATCTCTTTACTCCACCTCCTTTCTCCCAGCACTCAGCTTAGTTTTCCTCACCTAGCTATGTTCCCTTATAGCTCTGCTACAGGCTCAAAACATTTCCTTTATTTATCATTGGTAATCACAGTATACAGAGGGAAATCCTATATCAGATAAATCAATTTCAATCTCAAACCATAATACCCATGCCGCTATATGACCATTTATGCTCCTCAGAAATGTATCAGTTTGGCATAAAATGGTTTTATCTATAAATTTTTTATGTTTATCATAAAGTCAAAAAGAAACTCTTGAAAATAATACATAAACACAAACACATACATATATTTATACATGTGTAAATAAAGCAATAAAGAGTAATTTCACTTTAATATAAGATATGCATGAACTGAGAATTTATTCAAACACACCAAGGAGTCTTTAAAAATGGGAATCTTCCATGTTTTAATTAAAGCAGCCAAAAACACGATTTGAGTTACTCACCTCATTTGTTTCCTGACTTTTTTATTTCAAGTTAAATACTCCTAAGGTAGGTCATATAATTCAGTGACCTTTAAAGTAAAATTGAAATATTTGCTTTTACTACTTTTCTTTACTCTTTTTTTCTCACCACATGCAGCCTATAAATGCCAGTAAAATTAATTGCCTAATTACAGGGAACAAAAACATTGCCTTTAGAAAGATTTCAAATTTGTATATCCTGCTGTGGAAATTTTGCTTGACTACCTGACCTATACAGTCTACACATCTTAAAGAAAGAATATAAATAGTCTACTTTGGACAACATTTTAACTTGTAATGAAGACAACAAAACTACCCTATAATTTTAGTTCACTTTATATTTAAGGGCTATAAGGGATTAATCTGGAGTCACTGCTTGTTCTTTAAGCACAATACATAACATACACACACCACACACACACATACACACCATATATTAACATACACACATATGCACACGCACATACACACAGAGAGAAAGGAGATAGTAAAGAGAGTTATATGAAAAATATAATCATCATGTGTTTGTGAAAAATGAACACAATTTAGGGGCAAGCTTGATGGATCACATTTATTTTCAAGTTGCATAAATGCATTATGTATGCATTAGGGAAACAAAATTCTTTTTACTACACATGTATCTGGATTCTGATATGTAGGCATCTCTTTTCAGATATGTGGACCCATCTGTTGAACTCAGATTCTTACTATAGATGACTGTGTTGTGGGGTACCCATAGGTATCACAGTTGGTAGGATGTGAATTACAGGATGTGAAAACTCAAACGTTTTAGAGCTGGATTTGTCAGTAATACTGGATCAAAAACATCTGAGGAGTCTGATGCTATGGTTTAATTCTCTAACACATTTTAGCACAGTCAAACTTTAGGGAAAAGGGTATTGAATTTATAATTCTCATAACAAAGCGTTAGGCAGGACAACACAGTAATTTTTTGTAAAGTAGCAAAGCATCTGTGACATTTACAAGATCAATGAGTCTATTGCTAATAAACATAGCTCAAGGTTAGGGCCTAGAGGAGTATCTGTGATAAACATATGGATGGATTTTATTGTGGTAGGATGCAAAGCACATGGATTATCTTTCATAAGGATAAGTTCTACTCAGTGAGAGACAAAACCCAGGATCAGGATCTAAACAATTCTCACAATTTGGGGAAAATTTAGGTGAAGGTGGCTCCTATTACAATGGCAAAGCATCCTGGGTTGTTTGATCTTTATCACTCCAGAAATCTGATGTGTTACAAGCACACTTTGGGATGGCATCTGTCAGGGTCCAGACTCGAACAATTCATACTTCCAGGGTAGGGGTGAGTGGATTTGAAATGTTAAGCAAAAGAAAAAAAAACAGAAATAAAAAAGATATACAGAGGCATAGGTGAGTACTCGGAGGGCAACTCAGTAAATATTGAATCTGCCCATGTTTATTTTTTATCATCTTTAAATATCCCAATCCAAAAAGGGGTGGGGAGAACAAAAGACAATTTTTTTACAATGATATAAGGAACAAACAAAGTGACCCTAGGTCAAGATATCTTTTTTAGTACCCACAACTTAAGTCAAATCTCCTTGATAAGTCTTAAAGGAACAAGAATAATCTTAAATTCTCTGACATTTAGTCAAGGTAGGACAAATACACTTCTGTGTATCCCCACATCTTCCTTTGTTTTAAGTTTATTTAATAAAGCCTTGCTTTCCACTACAGGAGAGATGATAGTGCCTGGCTTAGGCAACATTCTTCCACTTTCCAGACTTACCTATGACAGACCAGGCATGATTCATTTCTTCCATTGGAGAAAGCTGGCCCATGTGCTTAATCATTCTGGCTTCTCTAACGCTTACTCTATGCTATGCTTCCTACAGCTTAGAGACATTTTATAGCCTGAAAACTAGGATACTTGGATATAGTAATGATATTTCATAAATTTTATGGAAGATTTGGGGGAATAATGAAGAATATGATTTTAAAATTCCAGTATGAATTTCATAAAGGATGAACTGTAAAAAGGAAAGAGAAATCTAAAAGACTTGAAAAAAAAATGTTCATCACTTTGTTCAGAATGACCCTGCATGACATGTATAAGGTGTCCTTACTTATTTACCAAAATTTATTACCTTTTATTTTCAATTGCTGTAAATTAAACCCACAGTTTCTTGATCACTAGTGAATACCTTATCCATGAAGTATCTAGTTTTGCATATCCATGTGTTTTTTTGTGTGATTATTATTTCCCTGCTGTATGTATGCATATCGTATAAGTTCCTGATGCAGAGGAAACCAGGATAGGGTATAATATCCTGGGAACTGGTGTTACAGTCAGTTATGAGCCATTATGTGGCAGCTGGAAACTGAACTTGAGCTGTTTGCAAAAGTAAAGAGCATTCTTAACCACTGAGATATATTTCTATCTTAATACAAGATTCATATGTGTGTAATTTTATGGATTTTAAAGCCTTTAAAAGTAAGCTTCAATATGGGAAAATTCTGGATCTCAGGTTTAAGTTCTAAATAAGATATTTGACTGAGTGTAGAATTGTGTGATGGGAGAGTGTTTCTTTATTAGAAATAAAACATATACAATATATTTGATCATATAATTTTCATTACCTAAAAATTTCCCTGAACCTCCCCACACCCTAGCATGGCTTGCTTAATTACACAACAACACATTATTTTCCAAAAGTGACAGTGACTTTTACTTTGAGATAACAAACAGTCTGACAATTCACATCTGAGAGCTCCTTTGTGAGTATTTGTATATCCTGAGTTAGCACAAAATTATTCTCTTCAGAGCAGGATGCTATTGGTAAAATGTCTTACAGTTTTACCTAAAACATTTTAATTGTGTCAGATTGTTACTATCATCGACGGTACATAATTTGAAAGTGGCTTTGTACTGCCCTATACATAGAAGTGTAGCATGCACTGAATCACACTGAGAAGCTGTTTAAACAGACAATGAACAGAATATATTTGCTAAGCCAATAAATGCAAAGTGTTTGCTGGTTGCTGATTGAACTGCACTGAGAAATTCTTCTAAATAATGCTAGCTGTGAAGGACTTGTGATGATTATGATATTCGGGTTGTAGCAATCTAAAACTAAGTGTTATTCATTGCTGTGGATTCAAGTGTAGACTAAATGCAATTTTTTAATATAGTCAAACAGTTGGGATAAGCAGTCCTTCACAATGAAACTCTAGTGAAATGGACTGCAGCCATTGAACTATCTGCTTACCTTTATTTGTGACCATATTAACTATTTGTATTAAAGAGCAAACTGTTTTGTCTAACAGTAAGCATTAACTTAATATGTTGTACCATCTATGAACACTATGGAATGTTTCCCTACAGTGGATACTTACAGTTAAGCTCATTGCCTGCCTGGCTTATGATGGAAGCTCAAAGGTAATAATACATTCCTACATGTAGGAACTCACTTAAATCTCACTTTCTAACTTTGAGAAGTAAAATTACTCATTCTGTCTCTACTTACTCAAGTCATCTTCAATGCTGAGAGCTAATCTTGACCTTCTGCTCATTTCTCTGCAGGCATGCATGTCGTACCATAAAGGGGAACATTTGTCAAAGTTCTGTATGAGATGTGTGTCTGACATCAACTTTATGATAAAAAAAAAGACTTGCATCTGATGTTTTAACAAATGTTTATTCAGGAAATAAGAGTTGAGGAATTGGTAAAGAGATTTGCACTAGTGGTGATCAGGGAGATGGAATTCTAACTTTGGGGACTGCCAGTTAGGGTGACAGGATTTCATAAGAATGATGTGGGCAAATTAACCAAATTAACCAATCTTAAATGGTACATATGTGTACCAAGCATACTGACCTTTGCTGTTTCTCTTTGTTTCTTTTTTTTTTGTTTTGTTTTTTTTTGGTTTTTTTCGAGACAGGGTTTCTCTGTTGTTTTGGAGCCTGTCCTGGAACTAGGTCTTGTAGGCCAGGCTGGTCTCGAACTCACAGAGATCCGCCTGCCTCTGCCTCCCGAGTGCTGGGCCATTTTGTTTCTCCCTTTTTAGGGTGAAAAAATTATTCCACCTTCATAAACTCAGTCTAATCTCATAACTGAGTATATAAATAAGCACAAATATTTTTAAATTCTTAATAACACACAAGTGGTTCAGTGAAATGTGTTATAGATGCAGAAAAACTGATGTTATCCAGACCAAGTGAGAGAATATAAGGTAAGTTTAGAAATTATTCAATAAAAAATAAAGGAGAAATCTCTGTTGCCTTAAGTGCCATATTTTACAAAATGATATGTGTCAGAAAGAAAGTTATGAAACTAAAGAAGATGGAGACAATCTGTGATAGACCCTAACATAGTTTTAGAAATTATATAAACAAAAAGCATAGTATTTTGAGTCTTAGCAAACACATAGCAACATATATCACTTAGCTAGATAATGATCCTTTGCTTTTTCATAGTACAACTGAGGATCAGATATCTCCCCTGTGGCTAAAAGGATCGCAAGGATGGGAATCAGGGAGGAGCATTCCACACTTGCTAATCACAGAGAATCATAGAGTGAAATAAAATGTTGATAATGAAATGAGGTCTCTAAGACTACATGTTGCTCCACCCTTAAACTGAGACCTCTGTATTATGTAAGTCACCTATAAATATAAGTCAACTTAACAAAAGTGGTTCTGCTACTTGCTTAGAGTGAAAACTCACATAAATTAATTTAATTTAGAAAAAAAAAGTACTAGAATGCTGTAGGAAGTCTTACAGGCAGTGGTTACCCACCCAGTGGGGCATGGCCTCTTATACTATATACGTTGATATAGAACATGTGTCTGATGTGGGAAGGTCATATGTCAATCTGTTGATTTATTGGTTAGTAAAGAAACTGCCTTGGTCCCTTTGATAGGTCAGCCCTTAGGTGGGTGGAGTAGACAGAACAGAATGCTGGTAAAAACGGAAGTGAGCTCAGACACCATGCTGCTCCTATCTAGGGCAGACACGATGAAGCTACAGCCCAAGATGGATGCAGGTCAGACATGCTGAATCTTTCCCAGTAATATACAAAGATTATTAGAAATGAGTTAAGCAAGATATGAGAGTTAACCAAGAAGAGGCTAGATATAATGGGCCAGGCAGTGTTTAAAAGAATACAGTTTCCATGTAATTATTTTGGGTAAAGCTAGCTGTGCGGGCTGGATGAAAAGCAGGCCTGCTTACATCCTTCTACATGTGTCTGGCCACTTTTCCAGCTACGGGAATCAGTTTCTGATCTCCATTCAAGCAGAGGATTCTGATTTGTATGTCTACCCCTACATAAATAACCGTCTATTTCTCATTTCTGAGCAATTGTAGGATTTCTTTTAAGCATCCTTCCTCACTAGAAAGCATTACATTGCTTTTATTTTTATAATCAAGAGCTCACACTAGGATAGGGTAGAATAAGCTGAATGTAATGTGGAGACTAAAAATTAACAGATCCACTTGTGACATTTTTTAGGTAATCCTCATTTTCTTTCTATAGTGCAGATGGACTTACTAAAGTGGTAGTCGGGACAGAATAGTATAATAATAGTGTTGATTAGTCAAATAAAGTATTTGTCAAGCATAAATATGCTATGGAATAATCTTTCTATATGCTGTAAATATGTGTTACTTTTATTTGTTAATAAAAAGCTAATTTGCTAATAATTGCCCAAAAAGAGATTGAGCACAAGAACCAGATGAGGAAATGTCTTGGATTAGAAAGTCCACTGTCAGGGAGTCATTGAGAAATGCAGAAAAGCAAGATGAGAATGGCACACTGAGAAAAGGTACCAAGCCATGTGGCAAAGTAGGTAGAAATAAGGGCTAAGTTAAATGTAAGAGTCATCTAATAATAAGCCTAAGCTATCAGTCAATAATTTATAATCCAATCTAAGGGAAGTATGAAGGAATACATGAGAAAGGGAGGTCAAGATTATAAAGAAGAAATCTACACAGACAGCTGAACTAAGCTTGTGGAAACTCAGGAACTCTAGACCAACAGTAGTCACGAATCCATGCATCATAACTAGGCCTTCCATAGTGGGAGAGAGTGGTGAAGTTTGGACTATCTGTGAGGAACCTGGCAGGAGGACCAGGATCTATCTCTGGTGCATGAGATACCTTATTGTAGCCCATTCCCTATAGCTGGATGCCATGCTCAAGCTTAATACAGGGGGAGGAGCTTTGTCTAGCCTCAAATTAATAGAACCTGCCACATGCAGGTTCTATAGCTCAATAAGATTGTTGATGACAATTGTCCCTTAGGAGCCTTAACTATTAATACACAGAAAGCTTTAAACAGGAACAAAATGGTGTTTTAAAATTTTAACATATATATTATTAACACATTTAGGTATATAGCATAAATCTTCATACTTGTATTCCAATATATATGTGAATGTATGTTGTACAACGTTGTAAATGTGTATTTGGATGTATACATTCATAAACAAAGTAGGTAAATTAAAATTATATTCTAAAGCCTCAAATTATTTTATTGTTATATTTCCTCTTATTAAAAATAGATTGTCTTCTCACTTAATATATCCTGATTTTGTTTTTCCCTCCCTCAAATTCTCCCAGTTTTTTTTCCACCTCCCTTCCAATCTGGATTCCCCTATTTTTGTTACTTATTAGGATATAGTTTCCTAATTAATAATAATAAAATCTAACAAAATAAAATACAACAACCTAAAACCAAAACAAATGCATTAAATAGGACAAAATAAGCACATGTAAGGAAAAGTTCCCAAGTAAAGGCCCAAAATTCAGAGGCCCACATGTTAGTACACTCAGGAATACTATAAAGAAATTAAACTGGGAACTATAATGTATATGCAAAGGACCTGTTCAATGCTAAGAGAGAATAAAAATGCAAAAAAAATGATAAAGTGTAAATTGGACAGGATGAGTGAAAATAGTAAGATAATTTGGGGAAGGAGAGTGGAGTAAGTTTGTTAAATACACTATTTGAAATTCTCAAGATCTAATAAAAATAACCAATTATTAAAATGCAAAATAAAAAAATGTGATTTTTAAATAGTACAACAGCATATAAAACACAACCCATACTCATCTAATTTAGTTTATCTTTGTAATAATACTGTCTGAAAGAAGTACCTTTTACTAAGGGGAGTTGTAAGGCATGTTTTTTGAAGATTGTGGACCCTTAGAACAGTATTTAAGTAAATTGATGCCTTAAATAACTAAAAAGTTCAAACTAATTTGGAAACTGAAAATTGTTTTAAAATATTTAAGTGTCTCCCCAGGAATATCTTAAACATTTGGTGAACATGATTCATTGGGGTTTTCACTTAAATCTTCTTATTTAGACAAAACACTTATCATCCAAATGTAACAAATTTATAGAATTTTTATTTAAAATTCCACATCTATCTTTTTTATTTCTTATATACCTAACTAGGTGTAAGTAATAAATATAAATGATATCTTTCAAGAAAAGTTACAGATAATGATTTTGTAGATTTCTGGTGTTTTTTAGAAATATAAAAACATGACTTTATCTTCAAAAGGTGGACATA
>NC_022010.1:91482060-91485144 GCF_000317375.1 Microtus ochrogaster
TTTCTTGCAAAGACTTTGTATCAGAAATATTCCAAACTCTTATAATCACCCTCATCTTTATGATTAAATCTGGTTGTTCCTGTATCCCCCTCTTTTAAGGATCTGTGAAGTTAACACAGATACCTTATTTGTAACTGTATATGACAATGTTTTCCTTTTTTTTTTCACCAACTCTAGATTCATCTATAGCGAAATGACATTTTTGGAAACAATATCAAATAGTTTACAATCTGAATTCTGCTTACCTTGAATATATTTACCAATACAAAAATGTAGAAAAAATGATAACCTTCTATAGAAGGTACACTTAACTATTATAGAGAAGATTAAATTGTTGTCAGACTTGTTGAACAGCTCAAAAAAAAAAGATTTTTGAAGAAAGACCTTGTTTTCACCCCATGTAGCAATTTAAATAGCTCTAGGTGATGAGAACTATGACAGATACTTGAGTTAGTTCAGAAAAAAAGGCAGAATAGCCAGATCAAAGCTTTCTTCTTCATAGCTGAAAGAATGATAAACAAGCAACAAATGTTAAAATTTACTTTTGGCTAAACTCTGTGAAACACTAAGAGATTGATAGATACCAAGTCAATACTGAACTGAGAAAGTAAAATAGTTTAAAATATATGGATGATAATGATAAGACATTTTCACTTCTCTTTTACACATCCCTGGCTAATTTGGGGCATTTTTTAGAAGAAGGTTTGTACACCCAATGTGATCTCATGTACTTAGGTTTCTGAGGGAGAATAAAAGTTCCTATTGCCAAGTTAATGGGTAGGTGACTCAGATCATCCCTAGAAACAACATGGTGGACTGGTATAACATATTCACTTTATCTAATGTAACTAGTAAAGCTCAGAAAGTAGATACCATATTTTAAACAATTGAAGTTTAAATGAACTTAAAATAGAATTCTTGTTGAAGTTAGCTTTTTTTCTTTCCTTTTTTTTTTGTAATTTCATCTTACACTCCATCCATAGTATGCCCCCTACTCCTCCTACACCTAACACCCCCATTCAATCCTCCCAGAAGGTAAGGGCTCCCATTTCTGATGATTTTTGTTCTTATGAGTTTGTTATTTTCCTGACATTTTTCAATGTTGGAATCATATAAGACCTGATTTAAATTTTATAGTATAATACTTCCCTAATTATTTCCCAATTTTTGAGATAACCACTTCTTTCCTCATAACCCTCAAACACTTGCAAGTCTTGACTTAGCAGAGTCTATCTATAGCAGAACTCCCAGAAGTCTTTGGATGAAAGGACAAAAATGTGTATCGATCCTATATGTTTTTATATTGGAATTAGAAATTACTGTATTTTTCTCATAATAGTTTAATTATTGTTACTGAAATTTGCATTTAATAAATTTTCACATAACTTGAAGCATTATGTGGCATTTTACATAAAATAAACCTTCCGAATCAGAGGTCAGACAAAACATACAAAAGACTACATTTGACAGATTAGAGACTGTTCATCACTTACTTAAATTGAAAATCACTAATATTTTAGAACTGGATGAAATTTCTGCTTTTGAGTCAAATTTTATTCTGTTGGATGTTCAATTTGCTTTGGCTGAATGTCTTGTAGAAAACCAATGTGAAAAGATATGGCAGATAAAGGACACACTAGCATTCTTTAAGATCAAATATGTTGTACAAAAGAATCATGAAGTGATTAGGGATTCCCCTCTGTATGCTGTGAATACCATTTGTTAATAAAGGACTACTTTGAGCCTATAGCAGAGGAGCACAGAAAGAACTAGGCAGGAACAACTAAAATGAATGTTGGGAGAAAGGAAGCAGAGTAGGAGAAAAGATATAAGGCCGCCTGCAGAGACAGATGCACTGAAATATTGCTGGTAGGCCACAACCTTGTGGTGATGCACAGATTAATGGATATGGATTAAATTAAGATGGAAGAGTTAGCAAATAAGAAGTTAGAGCTAATGCACCAAGTAGTGATTTAAATAATATGGTTTCTGTGTGATTATTTCAGATCTGGGCGGTGGGGATGAACAAGCCCTCCTTGAAACAATGAAGCATATCCCTAGCTTCTTCCTAAGGATGTGTGCCAGTATTTAAATCACAATGAGATTCTTCTCTGTACATAAGAGTTATGTTGTAACATAGGCTTTGTTACATCTTTTCTTTGTTTAAATTACAGTTCATAAGTTTGTGTACTAGTTTAAATGGAAGACTACCCTTGAAAAAATAATTTAATAAATGAACAGATATCATTTGAATTCATATATTGTATAGTAGTACAGTATTATTTTTGTCTATCTATGGTATATAGAAATTCAATTTATCAATTTATTTTGTTATTTATTTATATCTGTATTTGTGCATGCATGCCTACACACACACACGTTTGTGTGTGTGTTTGTGTGTGTGTGGGGGGATGGGTGTGTGAATGTGATTGTGTGTGCATGTATTTGTACCCACATAATGTGTTTGGATGCCTAAAGATGACAGAAGAAAACACTGAAACCTCTGAATAGGAGTTATAAGCATCTATAGTCACTTGATGTGGAAGATAATAACAGAATGCAGGTCCTTTGGAAGAACAACCAGTACACTTCATTTGTTAACTTGAGAAATTTTCCAGTTCTCAAACTTGACCTTCTTCAGTTACACTTTTCCTCTTGAACATAGGAAGGCTATGTTTTCAGGCCAGTCTGGTTGCGACAGTGAGTTTGAGGACAGCCAAAGCTATACAGAGAAACTGCCTTGAAAGACAAACAAACAAACAAACAAAAAATGGGACCAAGTTTTAAATGACAAAATTGAAAGACAAGTTTGATTTATAATGTATAAAATTTTATGTTAATATAAAATTTAATTACATTACAAAAAATGTTATTCTCTTAGGTTTAAAGGGTTCAATATCACAAACCTTGATAAGCAGAAAATTTTTCAAAACATAATGTGAAGGCGTAAGTCACAAACAATGCCACAGCAGTTTGGAATTATGATTAATAGGGTAGTATTTATTTAAAGGGGAAAAAACTTACAGATCACAGTCAGCCCTCTGCGCAACCAGGAAGGGAGTCTAGTCGCCGCCGGAGCAGGAA
>NC_022010.1:91485244-91487798 GCF_000317375.1 Microtus ochrogaster
ATACATATCTTACCTAACCTAATTAAGCTATTTTTAAACCACTACCCTTGGTAGTAAGTTAATTTTCTCTAGGAACTAGTTTTTATGTATTGACTAATAAAAACATAAAATGAATAAGCAAAGCATATAATTAATGCCATAATTTGAGTTTAGTGCTGTACAGCAAGAGCTGTTACATTTCCTTATTCCTTTGTGTTAGTCATGGAGATTGCTCAGTAATGACTGTCCTTATGTAAGCAATTCACTGGTGAATGTGCAGATATTTTCAATTCTTTGAAAAATTTTTAATAAGTAATTATTTATTTAGGATAATTATCTACTTATTAGGATAATTCATCATGATGATATGAGTTTAGCAATATATGGTAAACTTTATTTGATCATCAAACAAATCACATTTTGTTATTAATCACATTTTTGTTATTAATTTTATAGAAACTTACATAGCAGGAAAAATTTTATTATTCATTTACTCCACCTTCTTTTACTTTATTTACAAATATTGATTGGATACTGACCTTGAGTCAGTGTCATTACTGATATTGTATCTATTGACAAACACACACACATACACTCACAAAATTACTCTTTGGTATTTTATCATTAGATGATGCAGTCAGATAAAATATTGCTCATAGATGGGAAAGAATTAAAATGTCTCAAGGACTTCCAGAAAGTGAAAAGTTTATTAATTTTTAATAGAGTGCAAAGAGAATATTAAGAAGCCTCTACAATCAATGAATAAAGACACAAAAATGGCAATGAACTGTGACACTAGGGCAATGGGTCTCTCACATCCAATTTCTAGAGCAAGGATGAACTTAAAATTTACCTTTAGTGCAAAATGGTCTGATTCATTTAAAGAAGGGAACACAATGTTTTGAATGTGGCTTGTACTTTCTGTTACAAAAAAACATTTAATAAGGAAAAAAAGAAGTTACCTTGGGGTAGAAAGAGAGAATGAAAGCAGCTGTGTTATACTGGAATTCCAGAATGCTCAGATTTTGGTATTTATACTCATTGACAATGGGATAAGGAAACTTTAGGAGGGCTTTTAACATGTCACCAGTTTATGATAGAACAGGCAGCAGATTGATCATTTTCCACCTTCATTCTGTCTGTTGCTATGAAATTTCATGCTGATTTTCCACAAGGAACAAAGCATCAATCTAGTTGCTGAACATATTGAATGTTAAAAAAAAAATGTGGTCAGCAGAAAATGCCCATTGCTGAAGGAAGATTTCTAACACAAGCTGATGCCTGTTGCCTGAACCACTTAAATTGGTCCAACTCAGCTCAAGAATGTTCTATGGGATTCAGGAGGGCACTTGGATTTGCATCACATTTTATCTTCTCTCTTTCTGATAAGGCTGCCAATTATTTCTCATACATATTAAGTCTATCACAGTCTCAACAATCTTTTAAAGTCTAAAGTTCAAGGTCTTTTCTGAGGCTCATACAACCTTAATTATAATTACCTATAAAAATCAAAATCAAAATGTAGATCATATACTTCCCACTTAAAATGGCACAATATATACATTACTACTCCAAAACACAATAAGGCAGCATATCAAGAAAATACTGAATGCCCCCCCCCCAAAAAAAAAAGACTAAATCCTAGCTGAGCAATTTCCAACATCTTAATTTCTGTGTCTGATGTCAAAATGCTCTTCAGGTCTCCAACTCCATTCAGTTTGTTGGCTGCAACACACTTTTTTTTCTTTGGATGACTCCACTCCTTATTTGCAGCTTTCTTCAACATGTATCCTGTAGTGATGGGGCAAGCAGGCCTGCTTTTTATCCCTCCCAGCTCCCACACAGCTAGCTTAGCCCTGGCAATAACAACACACACACTGTATTCATTTAAACACTGCTTGGCCCATTAGTTCTAGCCTTTTATTGGCTAATTCTCACATCTTGATTAACCCATTTCTAATAATCTGTGTAGCACCACGAGGTGGTGGCTTACTGGGAAAGATTCAGCATGTCTGACCTGGCAGGCTCCATGGCATTTGCCTCACTGCCTCGCAGGCATTCGGGTTAAAGGTGTACTGGCTTTGTGGGAGCCTAGGCAGTTTGGATGCTCACCTTAATAGACCTGGATTGAGGTGGGGGGTCCTTGGACTTTCCACAGGGCAGGGAACCCTGATTGCTCTTTGGGCTGATGAGGGAGGAGGACTTGAGGGGGTGAGGGGGAGGGAAATGGGAGGCGGTGGCAAGGAGGCAGAAGTCTTTAATAAATAAATTAATTAATTGAAAGGTGTGTACTACCACACCTCGAAGCCACAGAGGTCAATCTACCTCTGCCTCTTGAAGTCATAGAGGTCAATCTACCTCTGCCTCCCAAGTGTTAGGATTAAAGGTGTATACTACCACACCCAACTACTCTCTTTCTTTCTTTCTTTCTTTCTTTCTTTCTTTCTTTCTTTCTTTCGTTCTTTCTTTCTTTCTTATTTTTACTTTAAGAACTTTAACTTTGGTAGGATTGCCATTTTTACTATGTTGATCCTCCCAATCCAAGAGCAAGGGAGGTCCTTCCATTTTCCGGTAT
>NC_022010.1:91506831-91513801 GCF_000317375.1 Microtus ochrogaster
AATGCTGCTATGAATATTGTTGGGCACATGTCCTTGTGGCACGATTGAGCATCCTTTAGATATATACCGAAAAGTGGTATTACTGGGTCTTGTGGAAGGTCATTTCCTAATTTTCTGAGAAATCACCACACTGACATCCAAATGAACTGTACCAGCTTGCATTCCCACCAGCAATGTAGGAGTGTTCCCTTTACCCCACAACCTCTCCAGATGTCAGTTTTTACCTCTGCTTTAAAATTACTTATCTTAAAAGTTTTAAAGTAAGATAATAAAAATCTATAAAATGGTAATAAAACTCCAAACAACCCAGGCTGTAGCCAAGACTATACGTTGATCGCTACAAACTGAAAACAAGGCTTTATTGCTGAAAAGACAACTCATTGAACAGAAGACGCAGATGTGGAATTTGTGCTTACACAGTGTCTTTGGTACAGGAAGCTACTCTGCATGCCATCAAAAAAGAAACATAAATACTAAGCCAGTCACAAATGTGTATCTACAAAGATGTACTTCCTGCAAGAGAAGCTAGCTTCTAACAGTGGTACAAATCTTGTGGGAATAACCAACTAATAACATATCTGACTTAAGGCCGGCTCCACAAAATGGAACCCATACCCAATACTACTTGGTAGCCACGAACCTGCTCAGGGTCACAGGACAAAACCAAACAATTCTGTCAAGTAAAACAATAACAATCAAACAAAGAAAAACAAATGAATAAAAAAATAGTGATAAAATGCCCTTTCAACCATCATCAGAGAAGCTTCCCCCTGCAGCAAATGGGAATAGTTATAGAAACCCACAGTCATACATTATACAGAAAGTGAAAGACCCTGAAACACTATGGTCTGATGGGATGTCGCCATTAAATCCATCCCCTCAGAGACTTCAGGGATCTTTGTGGAAGAGGAGGCAGAAAAAGTGTAAGAGCCAGAGGAAATACAACAAGAAAACAAAAACCTCCAAATAAACTTGAACAAAGTTCATATAAACTCAAGAGACTGATAAGCATCCAAAAGGCCTTCAGATGTCTTCATCAGATCTTCTGTGTTTATATTATGGCTTCCAATTTCATGTTTTTATGAAATTTTTGACTGTGTGAATAAATCAGTCATGAGTGTTGAGAAACAGGCGTAAAGTGTCCAACAGATGTTTACAGAATAACAGAGCAAAAGAAATGGGAATCAGAAAAAAACATGATGGAAACAAATACTAGTGGCTTCTCTATCAATATTTGACTGAAATAATTTCTTGTTTCCTTTAATTCAAATAGTGTTGCATAGAGAGCAATCTCATTGCCAAATAGAAGGAAAAATCTCTCTTACTGGTCCAAAATATAACTAGACATAACATGGTCTTTCTCACCTTAGTTGTGCTTCTCATGAGAAGTCAATAAAAATAAAAAATGTAAAGTGATTCCTTTCTTCTCAAATTTTATTTGATTTTTATATTAAATTATTTATTGAATAATCATATTTGGTTTTATTTATAATTTTCAATAAGAAAACTAATAAACAGTTTTCTATCGCTATGAAAAAACACAAGACAATTTAGGGGAAGGGAGGCTTATTTTGAATAGGTGTTTCAGAGATTTCAGTCCATGATTATTTGTTCCTCACCTGTGGAACATCACAGTTCCCAGGGCAGGAGAGAAAAACATATGCTTACCTGATGGTACACATGTTTAACCCATGGATACATTCTTCCAGGGAATGACCTAATAATCTAATTCTTTCTCCAAGGTTCTATCTGCCAATAATCAATGAAAGCAGAAAAATATTCAATCTTTAATGAATATATAACCTTGATGACCTCATCACATAGTAACAATTCCATATATGGAAGATCAGCTTTCAACATATATGGGCAGCAATTTCTTTATCAAACAACTATAGTCTATGACAAATTAAGTCATATCCATCATTATTATTATATTATTGAAATATTTTCAGAAGTAAAATTCTTGTCATTTGATATTATATATCATAGCTGTGTTAAAATAGAAGAGTAGAAAATGTGGGTTCTATATATTTGCGTAGGTTATATCAAACAGTACTCACTAATTTTATTGCCATTATTCCTCCAACCTAAGGTCATTTTTGGTGATATTAGAAAAAAATAGCTCCTTCCTAACCCTAAGACAGAAAACACACCATTTCAGCATTCTTAGGTATTGATAAACAATTAAAGCTAAGCTTTTTTTTTTTTTTGGCCAGAACAGTAGATAAGAAAAGGAAACACTCAAAGTTGTTTTGATTTACAATTCCCTGATAGCTAAGGAAGTTGAACATGTCCTTAAGCATCTTTCGACCATTTGAAATTCTTCTGTTCAGAATTCTCGGCGTAGTTCAATACCTCATTTTCAATTGGGTTATTTGGAATTTTAATGTCTAATTTCTTGAGTTATTTATATATTTTGGAAACCAGTCCTTTGTCTGATGTGGGGCTGGTGAAGCTATTCTCTCATTCAATGGGTTGCCTTTTTGTCATATTGACTGTGTCTTTTGCTTTACAGAAACTTGTCAGTTTATTCATGGTTGTTCTTATTGTCGGTTCTACTTGGGTTATATTTAAAAAGTGGTCTCCTGTGCCCATGTATTGAAGGCCACTTTCCATTTTCTCTTCTATCAGGTTTATTTTGGTCGGATTTATATTGAGGTCTTTTACCCATTTGGACTTGAGTTTTATGCATAGTGATAGATATGGATCTATTTTCATTCTTCTACAGGGTCACATCCAGTTATACCAGCACAATTTATTGAAGATGCCTTCTTTTCTCCATTGTATTATTTTAGCTTCTTTGTCAAAAATCAGGTGTTCATAAGTGTGTGGATTAATATCCAGAAATTTGAAGCAGACAAGATCGCCTGACAAAATTTGGCAGCATGGGGTTGGGGTAGAAGGAAGGGGAGAAGAGGAAGAGGAGGGGAGAATGGAAGGATTGGGAAGAGCTTGGTGGCATGGGATAGTTGAGATGGAGGAAGGACAGATATGAGAGCAAGGAAAGAGATATCTTAATTGAGGGAGCCATTTTGGGGTTAGCAAGAAACCTGGCTCTAGAAAAAACTCCCAGGAATCCACAAGGATGACCCCAGCTAAGACCCTAAACAATAGAGGAGAGTTCCTGAACTGGCCTTGCCCTGTAGTCAGACTGATGATTATCTTAAATACCACTATAGAACCTTCATCCAACAATGATGGAAATAGAGGCAAAGACCCACATCGGAACACTGGACTGAGCACCCAAGGTCCACTTGAAGAGCAGAAGGAATGAGAGTATGAGCAAGGAAGTCAAGACCACTGAGACAATGTGCCTGAGCTTGGGAGCTCACCAACTCCAACTGGGAATCAACAAGCATGGGATCAAACTAGTTCCTCTGAATGTGGTTGACAGTTGGGGCCGACTGAGGGGCCAATGACAATGGCACTGGGATTTGTCTCTGCTGCATGTACTGTCTTTTTTGGGATCCTATTCTCTTTGGATGTATACCTTGTTTAACCTGGATGTAATGGGGATGGCCTTAGACTTTCCACAGGGCAGGGCTCCTTGCCCTCTCTTAAGATTGGAGGGAGATGAGGAGAGGATGTGTGGAGGGAGTGGAACAAAAGTGGGAGAAGGGGAGAAAGTAGGAAATTGTATTGGTGTTTTTAAAGTAATAAAATAAAATTATAAAAAGAAAAGGAAACACAAATAAACATTCATAAATGCTTAATTGTAGATCATGTATACAGTGCAAAGAGCAAAGAAAAAATCACTGTTAGGAATATTTCTTAAGGCAAGCCTTTCTGCCAAAGCAAATGATTCCAATTATCCCAAATTAGACTAAATAAAAGATAACCATGTTTAATTAATACAGTGCTATCAGGTGGCCCGGAAAAGCATGGCAAGGGGAAGAGAGCACGTAGACCATATGAAACCCAGAGACCATGTGTTCCTATTCTGGGCTACAGCCTAAATAGCCTTTGGGAGTGGTCCTGACCCTCCCTTGGGGAGTGGGTCAATGCTGGGTGGGAATTTTTGGCCCTCTCTATGGAGGGGTATTACAATCACTACTATAATCCTACATACTATGGCCTCATTTAAATACTTCACATTTATATCTGAAGAATTGTTAACATGATTAAGGTCAAGATACAAAATCAATCTTGGGAAATTCTTCAGTGTATTATTATGGTATTCATATTAATATTATCATATGGGCTATTTTTAGAAGTATCTAGTGTCACACTTTTGAAAATTTAATTGCCTTATTTTATTTTATTGATTAAGTGATAGGGAAAAGCCAAAATGAAATTTGTTTAATTACATATATTAAAAGCAAGAAAGCATTACCTTCAATCTATGTACAGCAAATTCAATATTTCAGCAGCAATATACTTTTGATATCTAAAATATGAAATAATTATCATAAAATAATATTATGGATTAATATGCACAAATGTACTTATTCAAGCATTGTATTTTTAAAAGTCTATTTTGTACTTTGAACTGGGGATTTGTAAGCCATCTTAAATAAAGAGAACTCCTATTCAATGACAATGTTTTCTATGGAAGAATGCATATTTTTAGATACATATTAACTCCCCACATGATTTGTCAGCTCTTGTACATAAGGAAAATCTCTAATATGCAAAGCTATATGGTTGTAGCAATTTATGACATTCTAGTTCATAATCTGAGAATATTGTTTTATAAAGAATCATTTTCATTAATGCCTTGAGAATTTCTTAGGTTATGTTTTGTACATTTTAATCTCCTTCTTGGCCCCACCTACACCCAATATCCAGTGCTTCCATATCTTTGTCTCCTCATGCTTATAAAACCCAACAAGTTATGTATAATTATTGATGTGTGGACATGAACTTAATTATGTTATACTTAGAGTGGTCATACTTCTAACTAAAACTAAATCTACCATATTTGGCAGCTGGTAATTGTAAATTCCTCATTAAGGATAGGGATTCATACCACCTCATGCCTTCATGTTGGGAGTTTTATCTAACTTGAGTCTGAGTAGATCTTGTGCCTATTGCCACAAGCACTGACTTCATATGTGCAATGGCCCTATTGCCCAGAAAACTGTTTCTTTCTAATAATCCACTGACTCTTTGGAAGATAAATGTTATAGCATCTTCATTTATCTTCACAATTTTTTTTCAATGAAGATTTTACAGAGTTTAAAAATTAGAACTCAAAAAATGTTATTGCATGCTTAAGCAATTAGAATTAATCACAGTTTTCTTAATAATACAGATTTGTAGTTATTTAGAGCCAGGATAAAGTAGTCGCTATTTTAGCAATGATAACAGCTTTTTGTTTCACAGAGCAATGCCTGTGACAACATGCAATTTCTCATTGAATTATCTTGATGGTAATTCACATCAATGGCATTATAAGGTTTACACAAGGTCAGTGTTTTCTGACAATGACCCTAAGATAACAGCTTTAACTGCTCCTGATCTAGACAGCCTCGCACATTTATACAATAATACTGTATCTGTCTACACTAATATATAATTAAAATACTAATGATAGGTTCACTAATATGTTTTTATGAAGTACAAGGACCGAGGAATGGACATCGTTGTAGTGTTCAGCAGCTTGGGAACTCCAACTCCCAGGGCTGCATCAAGGGTAGCAAATAACTCCCTCAAAGCCATGAGGACTTTGGGGGAGTTTCCTATTTAAAGGAGAAAGTCTCCCACACATGATCTGAGGGTCATGTACTTTTTATTTCTTCCTCTTGTTCTCTAGTTTCAATTCTTTAATTCTAATTATTTAGCTTTAATACTCTCTAATCTTTACTTCCATTTCTCTCATTCTGATTCTCTGTTCACATAGCTTTTATACACATTTTTTAAAAGTTACAAAGCTATTTCTCAGGGTCATAATGCATTCCTTGAGTTAATGATGAGGGGTGAAGAGCAGTGGGAATTTCAGCATTCTTTGACAAAGGCTGACATTGAATGGTGGCCCAAGTTTGAGGATACATTTGCTTAACCTGTAAGTAGTCCCTGATTACAAGTAGGTATGGAGGGCCATAGAAGTGGTTGTGCTCCATTTTTACATTAGGACAGAGAGTTCAAACCTATTATTGCTCCTACAAGGTAAAAAAAAAAAAAAGGATGTTTGGCCTAAGGTGTAGCTACTGGATGGTTTGCTCCAAATATCAGGAAGTTTGACTTAGGGTATAGCTATTAGATGTTTTGAATATTATGGAAGTAATCATTCTTGTTTGTTCCTTGCATCATGCCCTTCCAACTCTATCATAATTCCCTCATGTCTTTTTTTTTCTTGAATCCACACCCCCCTTCTCAAGACTGTATGGACAAGTTAACTGGACTGAAAAAGTAGGAAAGTTTGCAATTATTTTATTCAAGGCTGTGAAACCAGTCCATCTTCTGTGGACCTGGCTATATGTGAAACTTTGCCAATTAAAGCTGTTTCTCTCTGGACTTCATTAATTGTTTACTTGTTATTCTTGTTATCCATATAAATTTTAGGACTAAAAAATAAACAGTCAAGTAGCTGAACCTAACTGTTTAGTAGACTCTAAACTGAGGTTACAATTTTCTGCAGAGTGTTAATTGCTAAGGAATTTGATAGGGAGTGGCTACCGGTTTCTGTTATCACTTGGAAATTACTAGGGAAACTAATAAGTGATTCAGGTTTCTCTGTATCTAAAAGACCTTGATTTAACAAACCAGAAATATTTAATTCTGTTCTTGTGCATAGTTGCAAAGTTTTGAAATTATGATCCATTCACTTCGATATTCTGTCTAGTTTGAATTTGTTCTTGCAGTTATGAATCAATTAACTGTGTATGGCTGAGAAAAAATTGCTGCTTTCTTTATGCTAGTCTGAGACAGTGTTAAAAAACAGAGCCTAAGTGTCTTACCGTACTTGTGGAATGGTATATCTGCTTATGAAGCATATCCTAGTATATTTTCTATATATCAAAGTTATACA
>NC_022010.1:91517043-91526621 GCF_000317375.1 Microtus ochrogaster
CACACACACACACACACACACACACACAAGCTTGCACATGCATACACACATAGATAACAGAGAAATAAAGAGACAAAGAAAGATAGAGAAATATGACAAGTATGAATTCAAAATTTTAAAAGTGTGTTAAAACTTTTTAAATACTAATGACAGTTTTACTAACACAATTTTATTAAGTATAAGATCCTCAGAACGGATATGTTTCTAAGGCAATGACATATCCATTGGTAGCATATGTTGTACACTCCACCTGAGCCTGAATCATGAGGGCGTTTAAAGAATATACTAAAAGCAGAAAGTGTTAACCCACAGCACCAAAGATGGATGAGTATCCTAATTAACAAATCCATTGCTGTCACACTCCTATCCCTAATCCATTACTCAATTCCACAGGCACAGCATAATTGTTTTATTTGATGCCCTTTAGTGCTGTTGCTTACTTCCATGATGCAGTGTACCTTGTCCAGCTGCTGATCCTGATCACTATCTCAGGATGCTGCAAGTGCAATTATCTTCCTGCTCCATAGTACTCTAATTAAAGCATACTATCTCACAGAGTTTCTCCCACTAAAAGCAATTGGAAGCATCCCATCTGTAGAAGCTTATTTAATATTTATTTCTATATTTTGTGTAATTATGCAAGAGGATTGAATGCATTCCAACAAAATATTAGCTAAATCTTCCCTACCATTTTTAACATAACAGCATATTAGCATTCATTAGAGAGAAAGAGAGACCAAAATGTAGGCTTGAAAGAAGACATGAGATGCATCAGATACATCCTTCAGTCTTCAGGTCATTGCTTTCGAAGCACCCTTGACCAATGTTTTTCTTTCCTTCTATTCAATACTATGGACAACTAATTTGTTTCAAATAATTTTATTACTGAAAGTCATACTTATAATATTAACTTCTCACTTTTAAACTATGTAAACCTCATGTTTTAACTCTGGAGAGAATGAAATAGACAATTATGGAAATGAAATTTCAATCTTTAGAGAATGCTTTTGCTGTCTGAGTTATGCAATAGTGATTTGATTACTATATTGACCTTATTGATTAAATCCATCTTTATGGCTTATCATGTAAAGCATTATATACTTGGATAAATATTTAAAAATAACATTTTATTTAATGACATGTCAAAATTATGAATACATGTAAAACGACATTATGAAGTTTTTCACTGAAGTGGTCACTGATTTTGTAGTATCTATGTGTGTATTTTTGTAGCATATTTGTGTGTTTATACATGTGTGTATGTGTTTAAGTTAATGTGCCTTTCCATGTATCATGTATATGTTTATGTATATGTATTCATGTGTGTTTACTTATAAGTGCATGTGTGTATGTTCATGCCTTATATAAAACATGCATGCATGCTTATAATGTATGTTCCCATGAATATTTGTGTATATATAATGCATATGTGTTGAACAGTGTATTCTTTTTCTTTACCTTTTTTTTAAACTGGCCAAATTGACATAATTAGGGTCCTCTGAACCTCAATTGAGAAAATGCCTTCATTTAATTGTTCTTAGGCAAGTCTGTTGGATAAATTCTTAATTGATGATTAAAAGATCAGTCAGTATGGGTGATGCCACTTCTGGGAAGATGGTAGGTTGTGGTGGTGGGATGTAGAAAAAAACAAGCTCAAGCTAATCTTATCATGGAGATATAGCCAATAAACAGTGTTCCTCCATGATCTCTGTGTCTATTTCTTCCTCCAGGTTGTTAACTTGAGTTCCTAACCTGGTTTCTCTTCATGATGGCGTCTAAACTATATAGATAAAGTGATCCCTTTTCTACAATTATTACAATATTAGAAAGGAAACTAGGATTCTTGGTGTGTGATGTGTGTATGTGTGTGTCTCTGTGTGTTCACACGTGTGTGTGTGCACACACACACACTCTGTGGGTGCATGTGTGTATAAACATGGAGACCAAAGGACAATATATATATACAAATTCCCTCACTAGATTATCATTCACCAAGAAGACTAGGCCAGTTGTCCAGTAAGCACCAGAATTTTGTCTGTCTGCTACTTTCTTTTTTTTTTTTCAAATTGGAAAAAGCCAGGTTTAATGGATACAACACTCCCAGATGTTTTTCCAGCTCCGCTGCTACCCCCCCCAACTCCCGCCAGCCCCAAGAAGAGAACGGAAAGGAGGACCAGTAAACCATATGTCTGTTTTCTGGAGAACAGTTTAAATATCCTGTGGGAGTGTTCTTGAGCATCTCTGTGAAAGGGGGTCATCATTTGGCAGGCTTTCTGAATTGCAACAGGGTTTTGACATGGGGGAGGATACTTGGGATGGAGCTTCCACCCAAACCTTCCATGCTCTTTGGATATACAGATGCCAGGGGCTGGGGTGAAGCTTTCACCAGAACATTCATCATAGCTGTTAATGAGATCAATGATTCCTTTACCTCTCTTATCTACTGCAAGGCATATACCATAGAGAGGGCCATCAGTCTGGCTCCAAACTTGAGTTTTCATTGACTAGAGCCAGTTCAGAGGTCAGCTATAATAAGGTCAGAGAAATGGTCTTATTTTGCATCTAGGTTGACGAAGTCTTGTTTGATGGAACAAAGTGTAACTATGTCTGCTACTTTCTTAGCAAATGGATTGTAGTTGCTTACTGTGGTGCTTGCATTTTGTCATATGGATTAGTGGAATCAAAGTCAGGTTCTCATGCATGGAAGCAATCACTTTACCAAATGATCCATCACCTGTCCCAGTTGTGTATTCTTGTGTTGAAGTAAATTTAGATAAGATCATAATTAAGGAGGATAGATTGGTAAGCACTAAAATATGTTTTACAGTAACTATACACTGCACAATATCTTACCTAAGATCACTAAGAGTGAGAAAAATTCAAAATAAGCTTAGATGCATACTACTATTTATATATTTACACATATTGACATTATCATATGAGTAACAAATTTATTCATGTAGAATAAAACAAAAAATTAAATTTAGTTCTCTGAATGCACCAATTAAATTATCACTTCACTGAAAATAACAAATAAGTTGTTTTTTTTTTTTCAAGACAGGGTTTCTCTGTGGTTTTGGAGCCTGAAAAATATGATTTCCAAAGTCCTGTATGTTGCTATTTTTTGTTGTTTCAATGAATTTTAAAAATTAAAATATTTAATACAGGAAAGTTCTGAAATCCATATTTTACCAGAGGCAATAATAGTCAATTATCTTTTTCTTACCCCTGTACTTCTTTCAGCTTTTCATCTAGACACAGCTGCTTTGCTTCATGGCTGTGGGCTCTTGAAGAAGGTGAGACAGTGATTATTCAGTACCAGGAAGCCAGATCCTAATTTTGTTCTTTTGCTTGTTCTTTGTTCACAGGAGAATTAGAAAACTCCTTCAGTAAGTCACAAGCTCTCATTCTGTCAAATCTTACTCTCATGTGGTAAAACTATCCTTGCCTAGAAAAAAAAAGAACTCGAACATACGCTATGATTCAAGACAAAACACTCTAAGTAAGCCATCTATAGTTTGTAGGAGAAGGTTCAGCCTTAGTCTTATCCCTTGCTGCTTTCTGGGCACAAATTTTCATTTTCTAATTACACAGAACTCAATGTCATTGTTTCAGAGACTTTAACAGTGTTTAAAAAATCAGGAAATTCAAATAGTCGAGTGTTGTATTTAAGGTGAGGTTTTATGTGGAAACAATAAGACCATTCTTAATATCCTAACAGGTCAAAGATTTATGAGGCAAGTAACATTTCATAAAGCTGGTGGATCTCATTATCATTCATTAAATTTCTTTCTTTTGTGCTAAATGAATCCTTCAGTGTGATGAAATGCATCCTATGATGTCCTACAAGTAACCAGAAATTTGTACATTGATACTGGCAGAAATGTCACTAACTTATCAGAGAAAGCTATGAGGGTCAAGGCAACAAGCTTCTAAATTCTCAAGAGGAAATGATTCTGCAGTAATAGAGTTGAGAACAAATGTATAGGAAAGGCCTTCTGAAATTGGTGTTTCTATGTGGAAAGCAGCTGGGCTTTGTGGGTGAAAGTTTTGAAATTCTACAAATGCATAATCTTGGTAAAAGTGAGTTCTTTCATTTGCCACTTAACACTAGAGAACATTGATCTATTATTTGAAACTTGAAAACACTGATTGTGTATGGATTGTACAAATCTATGTGACCAAGAAGAAAAGGTACCTTACATGTATCAGTTATGTAACTGTTAAATAATTAATCTCAAATAATACTCCCATTTTAAATTAAAATTGCTTTATGATTTAATGATTATTGCAGCTCGTTATTTGTGTGCCCATGCATATGCCTGTGCATGCAGTCACTTGTGTGTATACTTACATGTGCATGTATATGGAAGCCAGAGACTAACAATAAACATCTTTGTCCATGGCACTCTACATGTTTTAGAAACATCGTGTCTCACTGAACCTGAACTTGCCAATCAGGCTAGCCTATTAAACCCCAGGATCTTCAAGTCTCTGCCTCCTCAGTAGCAGAATTATAACCACAACCATATTTTTACCATTTTAGCATGGGTATTGGGTATTCAAACGTGAGTATTCAAGTCTTATCAGCAAGCATTTTTCCAATTTAGCCATCTTCAAGTCCCATTATCAATGTATCTTAATACATATTCAGTTAGTCCTTTTGTGTTCTTGTATTCAAGAATGATTTACAAAAATTTACCTATCAAGATAGCCATTCCAGGAAAAAAAATGCATCTACCCTCACTAGGCCACATATACATCCATTTATAATTTATAACTGATAATATGGTTTATTATGAACCTAATTCATGGATATTCATTAAGATTATCAATCAAGGCAAGACAGGAATATAGGCATGTTTTTCTTCTAATTAGTGTACAGAAACAAAATTTTCATTACTGCCTAGAATTTTAACTCCATAAATTTTGTTATATACAAATTCATAGAAGAGTAAAACAGGTTTGAAATAGTAAAGGATTCTGAGTTTGAGTCAATCTCTTCCAGTAGCTTACTGAATTCACTGAACTGGTGTGAACTAACTAAAGTTTATTTCAGTAATATTGCTTGTATCTCCATCAACATATTTATTTTGTGAATCTGAGACTATCCAGAATCATGATGATCAAGCCCTGTCTCTAAGATGCTTGATACCCAAAGGTCAGTTTCCCTGATTCTATTAAACTCCATTACGTAAGTGTAAATTGAGGTTCTCAGTCAGACATTTAATTTAGCTCAGAAATCTTGACATTTGGAAAAAAGCCTGAAAAAATGATCTCTAATTGCTTTTGCAATTCTTCTTTCAAAGAAGTGGAATCTATTTTTTCAGCCTTCAAAATTGAAGGAGATTCATCAGTTGTTCCCATCGTACAGTGGTCAGCTAAGGGCGAGCGCTTGCTGTGCAAGCATGAGGAGGTGGAGGTGACTCTGGATCCCTAGCACCCACACATAAACTCGGAATGACACACATTTAAGGTAAATGATATGGACCGGAGAAAGAAAAGGAGGTTTGATGGTTCCAGATCTTCACTGATACAATTTATTCCGAACTGGGGAGTCACTGATAAGCCAGTCTTTAGGAAGAAAAAAGATTGAGAAAATAAAGCAATGTGCAAATTAACTTCAGCTGTTAGGTTGATACAGCCTAGATTTGACAGATTGATCTCAGAGTATGTATGTTTTTAGATTATTGCCTTGGTTGCTAATTTATGTAAGAAGGCCCTGTCTGTGGTGCACAATACTGTCTCCTGAGCAAGTGGTTCTGGGCTTTATTAGAATGTTAACTTGGCATGAGTAAGCAAGAGCACAAACACAGTGCCATCCCCCGTGGGATGTTTTCTTTCTCAAGTTACTGCTTCAGTTTCTGTCCCGACTTCCCTCAATTAGGGAATATAACCAGTCAACTAAAATAAATATATCCCTTCCCCTACCAAGTTGCCTTTATTACAATTGACAAAGAGGAAATTAGAATAGATATTTTGAGGTTAACTTGCATCTCCACATGTACCTGCACAGATGAACTCCACCCCTGAACAGAGACACAGTGGAATTTGATAGAAACAACCAAGTCATCAACAGATAAAATCTCCCAGGAAACTCAGTGTATGCAGTCTATCAGTGTTTACATTGGTTGCTAGTGCTATAGATGGTACCAAGAAACGTAAAGTACAAGAAATTAAAAAGGTATGACTGAGGGATAAGTTGAAACCATCTCCTGATAGTATAAGTCACTAGGATATGCCCTCCTATAAAATAAAATATGTTGTAGAGTCACCTTTCATTAAGGTAAAATGACCAAGTCATTCTGTGTACTCAGCACATTCATCACATTCATTCATATATGACCTCGTGACTTGGCGTTGAGCATAGATGAGGTGCTCCAGCAACAGAAACCACTCCTGAAGAAAGGGTTATATGGAAAGACTTGCTATCAACAGCATATCCAACTTTTGAGTAACATTCTTTCTTAAAATGGACCCTTTTTAGAGCTGATCACTAAGTATTGGATAATTAGTTGGTGTGTTATTCCATGGAGAGACTCTTTTTTTCACTATCCATATTCTTTAGTTGCCTGTAGTTCTCTGTGTAGAATATTTTTCCTCAATCTTTAACTTTATACAGACTGAGAAAGTGGTATTTAAGAATATATATATTTACATATATATATATACATATAACATATACTTAAATGCAATAGCAATTAATTGTAAAAAGAAACTATAAATAAATTTGAGAAAATGAAAGGAGAGTATAACCTATGGCTTAGATGGGGAAGTAAGGAAAAGTAATTATATTATAATTTAAAAATGTATGAAAAGTATTAAAGAATATATTGACTTTACAATTGAAAAAGAAGATAATTATGGATAATCTCCACCATACCATCTTCTAAGTTTAAGCTTTAAAATATCTTTGATTGATTGTAGTTAATATATATATATATATATATATATGTTATTATATAGAGAGAGATATAAATTTTGAGGATGTTTTAACTTTCATGGACTTGAGCAGAAACTGTCTTGTTCAAAATTTGAATTTTCTACTAAGAACTCAAAACTTTTCCCTGGATATGACCTCAATATATAGACCAACTATACATGATTTCCTATTCCCTATCTATTTAAGTACATCAGGATCTTGCAGTTCAAAATCCTTTCTCTTATATAAACATAGACTTTCACCACAAGTCTAATCATTTAACATTTATGAACAAGCACCTGGCTCGTATTCCCTCATACTATTGAATAAAACATTAGGCCTCCACAATTTTGACTTTTTTTAAACAACATTAATTCATATGTCTGTATTAATTTTCTATATTCAATCTAACTCAAAATAGTACTATTAGATATTGATAATAACATTTTCTATTTAAAATATTTGAATTTTTGGCCACAATAAAATTTACCATTTGTATTTTGTATTTACATTTTAAAAGAAAATTTAAAGGCTAAGTCTCCAATTAAGGATCTAATAATAGCAAATGCCTACTCCTTTTAGAGAGTCATATATTGAGTGAGAAAACTCACTAATGAAAGAATAAGTCAGTGACAATTACTTGAATAATTAAAGAGAGAGTGATTATGAAAACATCTCTATGAACTAATTTTGTTGAGAAAATATCTGCACTCATCAAATTAGGCATCTTTACACTGCAATAATTTAGTAGGATGCTAAAACATGAATAATGTAATGAAATGCTACAGAAATCTCCATGTTTCTTTGTGATTACCGTACTTTTGACAAAAAAAAGGCAATTTAAAGTAAATATGATTTCTGCAATCAAGGTTTCTATGTGTCCAGTTTTATTTAATGTAAATACTAGGAGGTGATACTGTCTTGACCTGTAAATTCCTGGGGTAAAATTCTTTTCTTAGAATTCCTTATTTTCTTTGTATGTCACCCACACACTAGGTTAGTTATTTGTCTCAAGTAGAACATTTAAGAAATAATTGCAGTGTAAAAAACAAGCCCAATGTTGAAACTAGATGTTTACCACAAATTCAGAGGCTCCAGACACTGCCAATACAAGACAGATTTCCAATCATTGTCTTGCTAAACTATTAGTGAACAAATTTTATTTATCTAATTTATTGAAATAAATCAGTGTAAAAACCAAAAATTAAATTATAAATATTACGATAGTATTTATAAGAAATTGAAAGTAATTTAAATTTAATTAAATGAAAAACAATTCAAGGAAAGCAATTATTCTACTCATTATGACAATTAATTGATAATGCTTAATATAAATGTAGTGTTGGATAAATCTTTTTTCAATATTTTAATTTTTAAAATAGACTTAATATACAAATTAAGGGAGCAGTCTCTAAAATACATTAATCCTTTGTTTTTATTATAAATATGGAAGATGTTTCTATATTGGTCACAAGAACATCAAAATTAAAATTATATATGCAAAACTGAATTGATATATTCATTGTATTTTCCAGTTTCAATGTCACCTTGTAAAAAGAATATTAGAATGAAGGTATTAAAATACAAATCACAAATATTGATTGTATATGAAAGCAATCAAAAATTTTAAATGCAGAATTTATAAATATTTTTTATGTTATAAAAAAATCAAAAAAATACTTTGTCATTTCTGTTTCTATGATAAATGCCCTTATTCACGAAAAGCAACATAAAAGAAAGGGATTTACTTATCTCCTAATACCAGGTAGGGAAATCAAAATTATAGGTGCTTGAATCAGCTAATCCATTAAATCCATGATTAAGTGTTGGGGGGAGGTTGCTTTTTGGTTCCCAGTCGCCTGGCCAGCTTATACCCAAAATAATCACACAGAAACTATATTAATTAAATCACTGCTTGGCCAAATAGCTCTAGCTTCTTATTGGCTAACTCTTATATTATTTTAACCCATTTCTATTAATCTGTATATTGTCACATGGCTGTGGCTTACCAGTTAAAGTTCCCAGCACCTGTCTCTAGAGGGCTACAAGGCGTCTCTGACTCCACCCTTCTTTCTCCCAGCATTCAGTCCAGTCCTCCCCATCTAGCCCTGCTTTGCCCCACCCTGCTCTGATATAGGTTCAAAGCAATTCTTTATTCGTTAATGGCAATCACAGCATACAGAGGGAAATCCCACAGCAATGAAGAGCAAAAAGAAATAGAAATATGCTGCTTTCTTTCTTTCTTCACCCTTATACTATTCAACGTTTCTGGATTCAGGATTTTCCCTCACAGATATGCTCTAATGTTCAACCCAAGATTTCCTTATTGAGACCCTCTTCATATTCTAAGTTAGGTCAAGTTATATCTATAGAAATTAAATTAACAACATTATAAATTGTAATGCATCAGTTATAGAAATTATGTGATTCCATATATATATTTTACAATAAACAAAAAAAATCATTGTGATACTCAACCTTAAGTTTGTTGTACTAATTAATATCAGAAAATAACATCATTCAAACTGGACTTGTATATTTTCTGTTTGTAACTGTGTTGATGTGCGAATGATTTCTTATTAATAAAGAAACTGCCTAGGCCCATTTCATAGGCCAACCCTTAGGTAGGCGGAGAAAACAGAACAGGATGCTGGGA
>NC_022010.1:91529386-91537394 GCF_000317375.1 Microtus ochrogaster
TTAAAAGAATACAGTTTCCGTGTAATTATTTCGGGTATAAAGCTAGCCGTGCAGGTGGCCGGGTGCTGGGGACGCAGCTCCGCTGCTCTTAATTCAACACTGTGTTCATATAATTTGTTTAACAAAGTGTTGGTCTTTAAATATGTGTAAATTTAGATAGTATAAAAATTGTACTTCAATATGAGAAAGCTAGGAATAAACTAGAAATCAACTATTAATTCTAAAATGTTTTAAATGCTACAGCTCTGATAATAATTTGTTTATCTTTCTATTAACAAAATGATTTTCTTGAAAAACATGAAAATTTGAAGTCAGATTTTTAAATGTTATTATTATTAATGAAAAGCAATTTGCTGAACTACAAGATCACCATTCTTTCAAGGCAGAAAAAACTTAGCATATTAAGATAAATGTAATTACTTCCTTTTTTACTTAAAATTATTCTACCATCATGCATAAATATTTTCTGTGGTCAAAATATACAAGATACTAAATGTATAAAAACCTATTATAAAATACTTTTGGTCTACCTCCTGCCACTCTTCAAAGTTAGTCACATTCAATATATCTATATAATATGGCTGCAATCATGTTCATAGTTTTATAATTCATTCAAATATTTATTCATATAATAATAAGAATATAAACATAAATAATATAATAAGGTCAGTGTTCTTTCCTATAATACATTTAAAACCTGATGTTAGTCTAAACTGAAACTAATATTATGGTCAAATTCATTTCCTTAAACAAAACTGGCATTACATTAAACTGAGACTATTATAACCACATAGTCCTTCTTATTTTATGTTAACTTTATTCCAAATAAGTATAACCTTATTCATCAACCAATGAAGAACTTGTACAGAAAAATAAAATGTAATTTAGTTTGAGCCAAAAATACTCAAGAATCTCATTTCCCTTTTGAGATCAATGACTTCAAAAAAATATATTCCCTAAGGGTTCACTGACCAGATGTTAATTATAATGAAAAAAAGTAATATTTTCCTTTCACATTTTTTTACAGGATCTGAGTGGGGACAAAGATCTAAGAAAGGCTTTGAGCACAGAATCAATTCTGCCCTTTATTGCATGAAACCTGGATGTATCATGAAATCTTTTCCATTGAAATCTGCTGTTGAAATGACCTTACATCCAAGAAGAGTCTTCCACTTCTGTGAACTCTTATATCTACAAATTCCAATGTAGATTTAAAATAAAATTTTAACTGGATTATCTCCTTTTATCTTCTTTGAAATAATCCTATGCTGTCATGAAAATTACTATAATGCTTAAACCATTTTTACTATCACTCTTTACTAAGTTCAGGCAAATGAAAAGCACTCGGGAAATTGAAAGGCTGGAGTGAATTGAAAAGTAAGCCAAGGCGTTTTAAGAAAATGTTAACAGAGAGAAATAAATTTTCTTTTTAAAAGATGTAAGTGAATACATTACATCAGCCTCTTATTGGCTTTCAAGGCTGGCTTTTAATTCTACTACACATCCTTTTAGGAAATTTGACACATGGAAATCAGCTACATTTCTTTTCATCATTTTAATTTTAGCAACAATCTCGGCAAGTCATTACTATGCTAATTTTAGTAAAATAAACCATTAAATCTGCCCAAGATAAAGTAGAAATAAATGATTAAAATAGCCTTCCTTTCATGTTAGAATTACACTATCCCACTCTTTAAGATTAAACTTCAGCATATTTATCTAGGGGACTCTCCAAATGAAAAAAAAATAAGTAAATCTTAATTACTAGTGAATCTTTTCTGTGATTATTAAAATTTTCATATCCTCATTCACGTTGTAGTGAATCGTCATATTAAAACTGTAATGCCTAGTTTTATCTTGACCAGAAGTCATGCTATAACATCTATTGGTGTGAAGGTGATAACTATAGAATGATGTAAATCAAAACACATTCCAATATTCTTGATAAAAGTAACCATGCCATTATCTTCTTGTCTATGAAATGGTCAGATAATTCATAGTTATAGGCAAATATAAAATAATTATTTTTATCTGAAGTATCTCACATTGTTTCTTTGCATATCTTGCTGTCAAGACTCACTTTAAGCTTTTGGTGATATTTAATCTTGGTTGTAACCTTAATTGAATCTGGGTTCAACTAAGAAAAATGGCTATAGGAAATATGGAAAAATCTATGAGAATGTTTTAAAGATAACTTTGCTAAGGGGAAAAGACGCTTCTTGAGTGCACAACAACTTCTGGTACAGTCCAGATATAAAGAAGCCCAAGGAAAACTCATGCTATTTTTGTGACCTTTACTCTTTGATACTGAATACATCTACTCTGTTTCTGCTATTGTTAACCTTTGTTAATATTAGAGCACAGTGTCTGCAGCCTTCCAGTGTGGACTGATGATCACTGGTCCTTCAGGGAAGTGAAGTTCTTTAGCACCAGATTGGAACTGCTGAAGCTTATATCCCCATCAACTGAGAAATACTACATTTTCAGATGTCCAGTATGCAGATAATCATTGATAAACCACCCAGGACAGATTGTGTTGGGTAAAACTCTGTTGTTTTGGTAAAACTCACTCACCAAAAATAATTTTAGGGAGGAAAAAGTTTATTTGGCTTATACTTCCAGGTCACAGCCCATCAGGGAAACAGAAAACTCAAGCAGTAATTTGAAGTAAAACTCAAAGGAAAAGGTTCTTTGCTGGCTGACTCTCTAGCTTGCTTGCAGATGCATGCATAGCTACCTTTCTTGTACAATCCAGGACTGCCTCTATATTTACGATGTCACAGATAGTGGGATGAGCTTTTCTGTCTTAATTAATCATCAAGACAATACCCCTCAGTCATGCCCATTTTCCAATATTATTTAGGCAATTTTCAGCTGAGGTTACATTTCAGATGACTAGGTTGTATCAAATTAAGAATCTAATAAATCAGACAAATTGTCTTTGTAGTGTATTTTTCCATTGCTATAGAAACCGTGACTAATGCACATTCATTATTGCTTTGATTTTTCCTATTCACTTAACTGTCTGTAAGAGCCAGACTTTGTCACAGGAATGAATAATCAAACCAACGAAAATCCTTACTGGGAATTAACTATACATCTTGATTATTGGGCCTAGGCTTTTATTTTCATAAGAATCCAGATGTTTATTGCAAATAAATGTGAGAACAACAAAGGTTTCCACACTTGGTAACATTTGATCTCACAATTTGATTTGTAAATAATATAACTGCAACTTTAAAGATTCATCATTGCCAGTCAGGACAATAAAATTCTTTTCACTGTATGGGATATTTTCTTGTGAGAGATACTACAACATGAAATTAGTTGAGGTCTAAGAGCGTTTTTCTCTCACTCTTCAGAAGATGTGTTGAGAATACTTTACATGCCAAGTAAAATGTCATATTCTACAGTTCTTTGAAGTGATTAAAAATTACCTATCTATATACAATACAATCTCTATGTATCTAAAGAACCCGATTCATCTAACTATAAGTATGACAACATGGATATCTATTGACCTATAATACTTAATACCTATATAACTTAAAGACTAAGACTTTCTATTAGAATATTAAACAATATTTAAACAACTGTGCAGCAAAAGAGGACACTGACCTCAAAGTGTAAACAATGTATCTTGATCAGAGGTAGAAATGTATAGTGCATGATGAATATATCCTAAAATTGTATCAATATATAAAATATCTTAAGCAGAGTTAAAACATACATGCATACAGTATGACAAAATATACTTTCATAGGTGTACAAATATTTTAAAGACAGGAAATATTCGATGTAACAAAAGTATTTTGAATTTATAACAATATGCAAGAATCTATACCACTGTAAATCATATATATATGATAGTTCACAAGTATTCACTCTATTACTATTATTAGTATGAGTAAGTTCACACTAATCTACCTATTATCCCATTCTTTCTTGATACCTGTTTTGTTATATGTAATTTTACTACGTTAAAGTTAAAACCTTCTATTTTATTTAGTCAGAAAAGAGGAGGTAATGTGGGATTCCCTTCTGTATGCTGTGAATACCATTGGTTAATAAATAAAGAAGATTCTTGGAAAAATAACAGGGCAAAATTGAGCTAAACTGAATGCTGGGAGAAAGAGGAGGCGTTAAAGAAAAGCCATGTAACCACCATAGGAGACAGATGCCAGATGCTGGACAGAAACCCATAGGCTACACCCACATGGTGATACATAGATTGATAGAAATTGGCTAATTTAAGATACAAGAGCTAGCCAATAGGAAGCCTGAGCTAATAGGTGAAGCAGTGATGTAATAATACACTTTCTGTGTGAATATTTTAGGTCTGGGCAGCTGGGAAATGAACAAGCAGCCTCTGTCTACATGCTTTATCTTCTGGTAAGCAAAAAATGTTTCATTTTCTTAGAGACATTAGGTGGACCATTATCTCTCTTTATTTGTGAAGATAAATATGTCCATGATGTCCATAATTACTGAATCAACCTTTTCTTAGCTCAAGGCAGCTGCCCATTGGAAACCTGAATAAATATCAATGGTGTCATGAATATATTTTTATTTTCCATATTCTGTAAAGTGAATCACATAGATATGCCAAATTTAATTTCTTTGAGTACCCTTTAGGGTACTCCCTTCAGGTAATGGTTTTTGGTTATACAAATAACAAGTAAGGCATCTCTTTATAATCTTCTTAGCTTGTTACCATGTAATAGAAAGCTCTTTCTGTAAACCTTTGTTATTGACATGATGTGTCTTATGAAATCCTGAGACCTTCAGCACACTCCCAATCAATAATCAATCAATTTCTGCATTACCTTGCACTAGAGGACCTGGCAGATCTTTATTGTATCCGATACATATTATATTTATGGGACAAAGCTGATTCCTCATTATATCTTAAAACTGAATAAATAGTGAAGTCATTTGTGTATCATCTGTTATAAATTCTGTAGTTGCAATATGCAAGACAACTCTTTCCGCAAATTTTAAGCCAGTAACAATATTGAGAGATTCTTTAAAATCCCTTACTACCATGAGAATATCATATAACTCTGCTTTTGGACAGATTTATAAGGACTTTTTTTCCACATTACTTAAATCTTCTGATTTGTAACCTCTTTTCTGATTTATTTGTATCAGTATAAAATGGATGGGCTTCAGTTATTTGTATGTCCTATACAATTTAGGGGAGAGTCCAAGTAGTTGTCTCTATAAGGTTAGTTCTATCACTTTGGGATAATTGCTATTAACCTCTCATAAAAAAAATTATCACAAGTTCTTTGCCGTGGTTCATTTTCTTCCCATATATTTTTTAAATTTTATCAGTAGTAAAAGACACTGTAATATCTGCTGTGTTGACAAAGTCTGAATTTTCCTTTTATAATTAATTCAGAGACCTTTTCCACATAAGTTTTTAATTTATTTTACTTGCTTTATGTGATAAAAAGATCCATTCTAAGATAATGTCTACCTTCTGCTTTAACATTTCTGTAGAGGATATTCTAGAAGGCAATATGACTAGAATGCAATTAAGATTTAGATCCACCCTATCATTCACATGTGCCTCCTGTAATTTCTTTTCAGCCAGAATTAATTCTTTCACAGCTTCAGCTGTTCATTTCCTGAAACTATTTAAGTCTTTGTTACCATCTAAGGTTTTGTTTAAATGGATTATTATATCAGATGTTAAGTCTCCTAACAATCTTTGAAAATCATTAAGAGCCCTCAATCAGTCTCTCCTAATTTGTACCTTTTGTGTTCTAAGTTTCTGTAAACATATTTTAAAACCTAGGTAATTGACAGAATTTTCTATTTTATTATTTCAGGAGCAATTTGTAATCCCCATTTAGGCAAAACTTTATTTCTTCAAATATTCTTTCTAATTTATCTGCCTTTGAATCAAATAGCAAAATGTCATCCCTTTAATGGCAAGTTATAAATTTAAAAATTTGTTTACATATTATTCCCAATGGCTGACTTAAAAAGTATTGGCACAGGGTGGGGTTATTGAACATTCCCTGTAGAAGGATGGTCCATTGATATCTCCTAGTAGGCTGAGAATTATTTAGGTAGGCTGTGTAAAGGCAAATTTTTCTCTGTCCTTTTCTTTAATGGTATAGTGAAGAAGCAATCTTTCAAATAATAACTATAAGAGGCCATAATTTTGTTAGTGGAGAATACAGAGAAATTCCAGATTGGAGGGGGTTCATAGCCTGAATATCCTTGTTGGAAGCTCTTAGATCTGTCACCATTCTCTATTTTCCAAATTTCTTTTTAACAACAAATACAAGAGATTTCCAAGGACTGGTTGATCATATAGAGCCTGATCCTGTGGATCTGTGTAATAACCCTTGTGAAGAAGTTTTCCTTGGTTTTCTAAAATGTTTGCCTCTTTTCATAAGTAGAATTTCTGTAGCAGCTGGAGTCTATCTTCAAGGATCACTGAGACTAACTGAAGCTAGTTGTTTTGAGTATCCTTATTGCTTGAAGCCCACGTTTTTACCAATTCCCTAACAAATGGTGAACGTAAGTCATAAGATAGTATTGCTTACTTAATTTCCTTTAACTTTTTCATAAATTTAGGTTGCCATTTACATTTTTTGAGTCCTTTTGGGTAGTTAGCACTAGACGGCTTATCATAGGAGATTACAGGCTAGGTAGCTAGAACCAGGAATAATTCATCCCTGGCTCTGACATGTACTGGCAAGGCTATATCCTGTCCTTTTACCTTCTCTTGCAGATCTTCAGTTCCAATAATTTCTTTAATAGTTTTAAATCTTTTAACCACTGCCTTTTGTAAAGTCTGACTTTTTGACATGCATATAATTCATTGTGTCATTTAGCTTCTCGCCCTTAATCTGTACATATAATTCTAGTGTATGCTTTTTTTTTTTAGTAAAGATTGTGTCTCATTCTTATATGACATTATATGGATGGCATGCATATTCCCTTTCTGGAGATATACCCTATGTGTTAGCCTTTCATGACTTTTTACCAGATTTAGATTAGTAAATTTAAAAGTATGAATTCTTTCAAATAATTTCTCAATATCCTTTTGCATGAATTGAATTTTGTCCATAAAATTAATGTTATCCTTTTCAATGGTCTTACTGTTTTCAATAGAGAGCTATTAATTATTAGTCTGTAATGACTGTATTGGTTCTAAAAGTGACTCATTTTTGGCTCTGTTATCAAACCATTTTATTAAGGATATAATACAAAAAACAAAGCTAATTTTCAAAATCAGACACATGGATGTATAAGAAAAATCACTTGCAGAATACCATCAATAGTATAAGCAAAATGGTTATTAAACTCCTGAATGATAATATTGTCTCATGTCCTATAACTTCCAAATTTATTAATTTACTTATCCCACTAGCAGATATCAGTAAATTGTTGTAGGTGTAATAATCTCTATGTCCGGAAGATGTCACATTCCAGTCATGTTACAGGGGCATGCTCTGGCGGCAGACAGAATCAACCATGTAAACAGTCCTGCTTTGGTTCCATGCATTGGTGCCTGCTTAAATACTGACAAATTTGCCTTGCTTGACAAATTAAGGAAAACTATGAAGGACAATTTAAGGAATTCTGTACATGAAGAGAGTCTTTTTGGTGGACAGAATATCAAGAAAACCAAAGCTTGACAGTAGTTGCAAGCTATGGGGGTTTCCCATACTTGCAGACCTGATGCTGTGGATCACGGTAGACAAACAAAACCTGGGCAGCTGGAGATGTCATAGCAGCATATTGCAGGTGTGAAGCAGTGGTGAAAAGTGATAAAATGGTCCCTGTAGGTGTGGGTTTGTACCCTGTTGGGTGGCAGATGAAGGAGAATGCTAATAATGTAATCCCCCACTATCTCAGAATTGAGTATAATAAGGGGTTCTTTATTTGTGGGGGAGGACTCACAGATTACAGTTCTCTACATGGACAGGTAACAGGAACGGAATCCAGCACATATCCAAGTGGGAGAGGAGAAAAGAGAGAGAGA
>NC_022010.1:91537494-91557130 GCF_000317375.1 Microtus ochrogaster
TATATATACCTTTTTAGTACCTAAGGCCATGCTCAGCCTCTCAAAAATCATTGGCTGAAGGAGGTTCCACAGAACATGGTTCATGATGTGACTGGCTGTTATTATCAGGGAAGCTACTGTTGAATGCTATTGATCACTACAGACGCATAGGTGAGAATAAGTGACATTGAAGGTTTCTGTAACCACCACTCTGCACAACAAAGAAACAGTCTAGACAGGTAACTATTGAAGAAAGGTCTTAACAGTGGGATAAATGTCAGGTGATGATGCATACCTTTAATCCCAGAACTTGGAAGGCAGAGGCAGGCAGATCTCTCAGTTTGAGGAGAACAAGATCTATAGAACAAGTTCTAAGACAGCCAGGGCTATACAGAGAAACTCTATCTCAAAACACAAAAACAAAAAATCAACTAAGGTTAAGATGTAGCTCTTCACAGCTGAGAATTTCAGATGATGTCTTATGGTTTCTATTGCTTTGAAGAGACACCATGACCAATTCTTATAAAGGAAACATTTTCTTGGGGACTTTAGAATTCAGAAGTTCAGTCCATTGTCTTCATGGTGCAACATGACAACATTCAGGCAGACATAGTGCTGGAGAAAGAACTGAGATTTCTACATCTTTACTCATAGGTAACCAGAAGTAGTCTGTCTCAATAGGTGTTGCTTGAGCATACTTGGAGCTTTAATATCCCTCTCCACAGTGACTGACTTCTTCCAACAAGACCACACATACACTAACAAGGCCACCTCCTAATAGTGCCACTCTTTTTAGGGGCCATTTTTTTTTCAGAACACCACATTTCACTCCCTGACCTCAAAAGGTTTGTAGGCATATCATCATAATGCAAAAATGCATTCAATACAACACAAAAAAATCCCCAAATATGATATAACAGCATAAACTTATTTAAAAGTCTAAAGTTCAAAATCTCTTCTGAGATTCTTGTAATTTATTATCTGCAAAACCCTGTAAAAGTAAACTCAAGAAACAGATTTACATACTGCCAATATATATTGGCATGGGACATAAATTAGCCTTCCAAAACTTAGAGAAGGGAGCATAGTGAGGAAGTAATGAACCAAAACAAGACCAAAAATCAGCTGGAAAAATTCCAAACTCTTCATCTGAATGTCTGATTTGAAAACCTTCTTCATATCTTCAGCTCTCTTCAGCTTCATTGACTGCAACACACTTCTTTCTCTTGGCCTGGTTCCGTTCCTTCTTTTCAACATTCTTCAACAGGTATCCCATGATTCTGGCATCTCCAACTTCTTGCAGTATGCAAGCCAATGTAGGCTTTAACGTCATTTTCACAAAATGATCTCTCCGAGCCTCCATTCAGGGATAATGATGACAAATGTCTTGACATAGTGGCTTTCCTTAGTCTCAGAGGAAATTTCTATAACCCCCCCCTTTTTTTCTATCTTTTACTCTAAACCCAAAACCACATAGCTGTAGCTGCCACTTTCTGATGCCTGCAATGGCTGAAACTTGGTCCTTTTGTTCATTTGTGTACTGGATGGTTTTGTGTGTTCAGCTTGACACAAGCTAGAGTCATAGTGGAAAAAGTCTCAGCTGAGGAAATGCCTCCCAGAGATCCACCTTTAAGGAATTTTCTCATTTAGAGATCAATAAGGGAGTGACTCACCCAGGGTGGGTGACTTTATCCCTGGACCTCTATCCTGGATCTATAAGAAGGAGGGCTTAGCGCCATGGCAAGTAAGCCAGTAAGCAGTACCACTACATGTTCTCTGCATCAACAACTGCCTCTGTGCCCCTGCCCTGTTTGGGTTTTTGTTCTGACTTCTTCAATGATTAACAGCAATACTGAAGTGTAGGCCAGTAAGTGTAAGTGCTATTTGGTCATGGTGTTTGGTCACAGCAATAGAAATCCTAACTAAGAGAAATTACATCTTCACTGGCTTTTTGTTTTCAATGGTTTTCTTCACTACCTAAGCTTGATTGTCCTGAAACTGGCTTTATAGACCTGGTTGGGCTGTTTTGCAGCTGCACCTCTATGTATATTCTTAAATACTACAGTGAACCTATTAATAATACATGGGGATATTGATGCATAGAAATCCATAAAGGTTAAATTTCTTAAATTTAAAGCTTATTTTCAGTATTGTGAGATGCATTTCAGTCCATTTCTAAGACTTTAAAAATTATCCTGAGGGTATATTTACAAAACAAAAGGAATCCACAAAATTGGCTATAAATATCCTCAACTCTCATTCCTCTGAAGAATCATGAACATAATTGATTTCTAAATATATCCCACAAATTTAAACCTACTATCTGTTATACTGAAACTGAATAGATTTAATGGTTAAAAATAATTTTAGGGATAAATTTGAGAGAATTAGAACAGTAGGGATGAGAAGTAAAATGGACAGAAGCTAAATATAAGATATGCGGGTTGACCAGAAAAGAAAGAGGGACAGGGCCCCAGGCAAAACAGCAAAGCTATACTTAGCAAGCTCCAACTTGACTTCATAAAGCAACAACACACCTTTGTTCAGAAACATACACAGTAATAAAACCCTGACAAAGAAAGAAGTTGGTGCTAGAAGTAGGGAACTCCTGTGATTTGCCTGATCATGTGTCATTTGGATGAATTTGTGCTTTGGTACTTTGGGTTAGGAAAGCAGTAGAATGTTTTAGAGAACTGATCAATGGGCCGGGGCCATAGTAGTAGGAACAAGAAAGATTTGCATTTTTAGGGCCTGTTTAACTGTGATGGCTTACAATTTCAGAGGTTTAGCCCATTATCCTGGAGGGATATGGCAGCATGCAGGCAGACATGGTGCTTGAGAGGGACCTGAGACTTCTATATCTTGATCAACAAGAAGTGAACTGTGTACTACACTGGACATAGCTTGAGCAAGAAGCCCTCAAAACCCACCTTCATAGTGACACACTTCCTCCAACAAGGCTATATCTACTTCACCAAAGACACATCTCCTAATATTGCCACTCCTTTTGATGTCCATTTTCTTTCAAACCACCACACAGAATGTTAACACAGTCTTCAACAGTGATTAGCTTATAATTCCATTTAAGTACATTCAAGTGAAAATATAAGTATATATGTATAAAAGAGTGTGTATAATAAATTAATGCCTAAATGTGTAGCCTACTTCTGTAGATTTAACAAATAATAAGTCATCCTCATTTATCACTCTATCAACTACTTATCAATTATTATTCAAAGATTCCTGTGCATTGTTTCAAAATATATTTTATACTTATAAGTTCATCTCAGCATTTTTCTTTCCAAGTTAGTTGTAAAGTTTATCAGTTGTAACAATGTTTTTATTCAGAAGAAAGAAAGAGAAAGAGTATGAAAGAAAAGTGCCTCTGTCTCTAATATTGCTCTAATTTTGCTGGTATCTCTGAATTGACAGACATTTACTGACTACTACAATTAGATCTATCCACAGCATTACTGAACAGAGTTCCCTGTTAACCTTAACTGAGTGCAATTAAAATGCCAGTTTCTAGTAAGGAAGTTTACTCAGACTAATTTTTTAAATGTCAGCTTCTATTTGAAAAGATGCCAACTGACAAATGCATGTAATGTATGTAGAGCACCTAATGAGAATTATCTATGTAAAAGAGAAAAGTTATTAATGATTTTACTCTATGAGAAAATTGGGAGAACTAATACCATTTTTTTATTTTATTATTGTTGTTCAAATTAATCATTGATCCTCTTAAAAAAATCTGTATAGCCACTTGTGAGAATTAGAAAAATCAACTCTTATAATCATTTATCTATGAAGTTTGAACTTTTGCCAATCCACATGAACACTTTTCATAACATGCTTCAATATAAGAAGAACATTGATTTTTTTTTCCAGCTAAACATGTGTTGCTTGTCCCTTATCTTGAGATAATTAGTTTTGTCCTTTCGGGCATATGTCTGATGTGGGATTCCCCTCTGTATGCTGTGAATACCAATGGTTAATAAAGAGATTGTCTTGGACCTGTGCAGGGAACAGAGCTAAGTGGGGGAAACTAAGTTGAATGCTGGGAAAAAGCAGAGAGGAGTTAAGAGAGAAGCTAAGAAGCCCCACCGAACACAGACACCAGAACTTTACCCGGTTAAGCCACAACCTCGTACAATACACAAATTACTAGAAGTAGGTTAAATTAAGATATGAGAATTAGCCAATAAGAAGCTAGAGCAATTGGGCCAACCAATGATTTAAATAGTACGGTTTCTGTGTGATTATGTTGGGGGGTCTAAGCTGCCGGGAAACAAATTGCCTTATTACAATATTTGTCTGTGTATCTCTTTGGAAGACTTCTCTGGAACCAGTTGTGCAGCTGTACTTATCCACTTGCCTTTGTAGTTTCTACTCCTAGAAGACAGAAGTCTAGAAATTTCTTTGGGATATTGAGTTATTGAGGAAATTCTATATATATGAGAAAGAATTAGATCTCAGATGTATAAATCCTTTAAAATTTTAAGATTTATGGGTGAAGACATACATGTTGAGACTAAGGAACAGCTCTGTGCAGTCAAGCCCTTCTTTGTTTGGTAGTTTATGCGTTCCTCCCTGGCTTATGTATGGTCTGGGAATAAATTTTAGGCTGCCGGGCTAACAGCAAACTATTGAGACACCTCCTAGGTTCAAGACAGATAATTTTAAAAATAATTGTATTGAAGAGGTCTGAAGAGATTAAGAGGTTTAGTAGTTAAGAGTAATTCTTTTGCAAAAAACTCAAGTTTGATTCCAAGAAGAAAATTTGTAGTTGGTCAGTTTACAAGTATCTGAACGTCCAGTTTCAAGATATTTGAAACATTTTTCAGGTCTTTACAGGCACTGGAATATGTGTATATACAAAGACCTGCAAACACGTTCAGATAAACTAACCACAATCAATAAAAGCTCAGGGATTGATATTGGGGTTCAACCTAAAGATCCGAAAAGAAAAACAGCCACTCACTGGCTCTTACCTTGACCTCAGTCAGACATAGTCCTTCCTCCAGGAATCTCAGAATGAGGCTGTGTCTGAGAAATGTCTCCTCCCATTTTATAATACTCTCTAGGACTGGGATTAAATGTGTGCACCACAGAGATTAAAGGCATGCACCTCCCAGTTTCTATCAGAAACTACTGTGGCTACTGGTATTCAAGCTGTGTGTTACTATTACCAGGTCTGTAAGGCAGACCAGTGGGGCTATTTTACTCTCAAATTTTCAGGCAACCTTTATTTATTAAAATACAATTGAAATTTCACTACAGATAAAACAAAATATTCTTCAAATAGTCTTACTAAGATAAATGTACAATCTAAATGATTTAATCATTAAAAAATTTAAAAATTGTCAAAATATATGTAGAATGATACAGTAATTATAACAATTAACTGTATAACTATCTTAGCCCTTTCCGTATTCAGAAAAAAAAAACATGAATAGGGTAACAGATTAACAGCATTAATTAAGTTTGCAAAATCATGAGGACTGATAGTCCTAGATCAGGTAACAGCATGAATGTGAACAATAAAGTCAAATTTTATAACTGATTCATTTTAACTCTTTTCTCACTGGGCATGGTGTCAAATAGCTCTTTTAACTGTCAATCCTCTTTATAGGTGGATCAAATTCTTTCTTAAATGTTCAAATTTTATGATTGTTTCCTGAAGAAACTGTAACTTGAGTACTGTCATAAACACAAGGAATACTTCAGATTTTTTTATCTTCCCTATAGTTAAACTAGATAGAGTAATATATACAGTGCAATAGCATTTTTCCTGCCATGTGTATATGAGAATGAAATGGAAAAGGATATTTGGGTACTCTCAGAACATGATTCCATCACAATTCAGTAGACAGCAGAATCTTCAAAATTTTAGCAGGTCCACAGTTCTTTGCTAGCCATGACTAAGAATGCCTAAGCAGTAATGATTCAGCACAAGAATTTCATCTGATATCCAGCTTCATGAATTATTGATTTTTGTACACATACAAGAATCCATACCAACAAAAATCAAAAGTAATATCAAAAACATTTATTTCAATTCCTTAAGATAGTAATATATCTCTGCTATGAATATATAGTAGTTTATACTCCTAAAATATAGAATTAGATTTTTAAAATAGATTAATCTATAAAAAGATGTAACCTTTTCACAAAAACTCCTTGCTGATCATCATAAGTAATCATGCCTGAATAATTTTGGCCTAAAACCAATGAGAGGTTGGAGTGATGTAAAGAAAGAAAGTAGGCTTTTTATAGCATCATTTTTTACTGAAAAATAAAAATATCTTCAGTGTTTTATGCTGCCAGTTTCCTCAATTGGTGAATGCACACTGTCATAGTATTTTAAGAGCAGGCATTTTGCCATCATAGCAGATGGTTATGATTATTGACAGCCAATGATCATATATGTCTAAGATTCATGCATCTATATGAAGAATACTTAGTAAAGAAAATCAATTAACACAATGTCCAGAGATCTCCCAGTTAATACACAGAGATAGTAAAATTTCTATTCATATTTTAGCATGTAATTCCTTACTTATCTATGGAAAAATCACAATTAAAGAAAAGAGCTCACTCTAATACAATTAGAAGGACACTACTGTATACATTCAAAGGAAGTGAAATCACTAAGTTGAAGAGCTGCCTGCTTTTCATGTATATTTCAGTACTACTCACAACTGTAAAACACTATTACTTTAAAAATCTTTTGTTTGAAATAAAGCAATATGTACAGTAAATATTTTACACGATAAGCTTTAAGGGGGGCTGTGTACTGTAGAAATATCTTTTGCGACTGGGTTTCACAGCTCTGAACCTTGATTGGGTATAATTTTCCTGCAATAGTATTCTTCCATTATAAATAATTACCAGAGAGTTTCACTTGGTATCACTTGTTACCGTGTATATAAAATTATGAAGTGGGGTCTCAGGAATCTTGTACATTTTAGGAAATTCCAGAGTCTTGTAAACTGTTTGCATACTGACCCTTTGAAATTTTCTTTGTATGTTGAGTCCTAATGATTCTATGTCCAGCACACATTATTTCAGTTTGGAGGAAATCATACAAATTTAAAACATTCTAGTTTTAATTGTCTTATTAAAATTATGACTCAAAGCAAACATAAAAAATGCCTTTAGAACAAAACAATATATACATTTTTACCTATGCACAAATTGATCACAAATAACAGCAAAACATATTCATTTTAAAGCATATTTAAATTCATACATTGGAAATGAAATTTTCTACATTATATGAAGTGATGGCCTATGTCTGTAATCTTAGCTACTTGAGAAATATTGGAAGTTCAAGGACGACTTATATAATGTAGTTGTAGTTATATGTTCAGAATCAATTGACCTATGATACAGCCAATAGAATTTATAATACATAATTCAACACATGATAGAACACACCTTTCAAACAACTTCAAGTTTATTCATCCATTATTTTATAGTGTTGCCCCTGACAAAGGTATGTCTTATGTCAAGAACTGAACTATAGCAATGACCATTAAAAAACACACATCAGGAAAAATAATAGTATGTATCATGTCAAGGGCTGAACTATAGCCATACCATTAAAATGATGCTCATCAGAAAAAATAGTAGAAGTTTTCTCCTAGAAGGGTGTTCTTTCTTTCCTAATGTGCTTCAGTCTCAACAGACATGAATTAATTTGTGGCAGACACTATTGAAATATCTAATAACTGCCAGAGAAGCCTAGGAACATAATAGAAAACCAACAAGAGACACAGCTACATCATTTGCAACTGCAATATCTGTCACTTTAACATAAGGAAGACTGAATTGTGTGTGTTGTCTCCCATAGGAGATTCTACAAATGCAAAGAAAATTGTTCATGTTTTAATGTGTTGGGGTAAAAGTGGTATTTTGAAAGTAAGCTTCATTTTTTTTGTATGAGCTTCCTATTTGTTCTAAACATGTAAAAACATTTTAGCCTGATCTAACTTGACATTATTTTGAATATAGTTAGGTATTACACAATAGCCTCTGACAAAGTAAATGGAAACTTAAGTGTATAAAATATGCAAAGAAAAATCACATAGACGGCTGCATTTTAGCTTATACAAAGGAAATGTCAAGGCTGAACCTACACAAACATCTCTTGTGACTACAGTCTCCACTTTAATTAGTTGAAAAGGTTTAGATCACAGAATTGACAGATTTTATAGTTTTGACATTTAATTTGTTTCTCCTTTATAAATATATTTACAAAAATAGATTATTTACCCTCCTGCTTTGCTACAAAGCATCCATCTTGGTTATGTACTAGAAGAAAAATACTTATTCATTCTATGGGCTTTTCTTTGATATCTATCTTAAACATAATTTTAATGAACACATTTATATGAAATAAATTTACCAGATATAAAGTATACATACATAATGGTTCTAAAATTATTCTGAAAAACTGGGAAAAGCACTTAAGATGTTTAGTATAGGAAGCATTTTATAATAACAAAGGCTGCTATTTTTATTCTATGTTTTTTTTGTATCTTAAATATCTAATGTTTATTGAATAACCTAATTCGGCAATCTAAATTTTAAGATGTACAGATGGTCTTGTCTAAACTTATTCACCATGTGTAAGTGTTGATCCATATTTTAATTTTCATAATAGTGAGTGAATTCACACATACTCAGGTTAATATCTATACTACATGTAGTTAAGATATGTATATTGTATTTTGTGTAGTTTCTCTTGATCAGGCTTTTTTGACAATGTATGAACTTAATGTTTTTACTGATGGTAACTAAACTAAAGTGATCTAATCACATTTAGATCCCTGACTTTTCCAGAATCATATGCCTTCAAATGTTATGCATTTGAAGTATTGAGGAAATCTCTATGGATATCAAACAGGGAAGCAAACCACATCAAGAGATAAGGATGAAAACCAGGTACAGACTGATTTTATCAATATAGATCATATTTTGGTAGTCTAATGCAAGGTGATTCATTGTCAGCTTATTTACAACACACTGCAATCTGGGCAAAGGTTTCCAGGTGACAATCAGACCACTTCCAGATGCATGATAAAGCCTAAGATATAACGACATAAAGACTCTTTTACAAAGTACATGTGACTATGAGTGTGGGTTCTATAACTAAAAGGCATAGAATCTAGTGTGGTCTTTGACTCATGGCTTATAGGTCTTCAGGCAATAGTAAATGGGACATCTCTTCTAAGGATTATTGTTGTAATAGGAGCAGCGGGGCTGCGTCCCCAGCACCCCCGCTGCCTGCTAGTTTATGCCCCGAAATAACAACACACAAACTGTATTCTTTTAACTGCTTGGCCCATTAACTCTAGCCCTTACAGGCTAATTCTCATATCCCAATCAACCCATCTCTAATAACCTGTGTAGCATGAGTCTTACCGGGAAAGATTCTAGCTTATGTCCATCCTGGGTCTGAGCTTCACGCGTCTGCCTCAGAGAGCAGAGCTATCACGTCTGCCCAGAAGAGGGGAGCATGGCGTCTCTGAGCTCACTTCCTCTTCCTCCCAGCATTCTGTTCTGTTTATTCCTCCCACCTATGTTTTAACCTATCAGGGCAAGCAGCTTCTTTTATTACTTAACCAATGACCTTCCTCCATCAGATTATCTCAGGAAGGTAGACTCTGGAATAATCATTTTGAGTAATTTGAGTGAGTTCTACCAAAAGGAGGATGAGGTCTGCCTCAACAGATAGCAAAAAATGTCACCAGGTAGTTAACAAAACCCACACCCGGCTTTTTGGGTAAGTAAACAGATAATATACCTCCTCCATTGAGAATTTAACATTTGTTGTTTTTCTTTATGTTTTTGTGTGAGCACAAGGACCTCTGTGGAACCAACATTGAATAAATTCAGTTTAAACCAAACAAATATTAAGTGAGAAAGACTTTGATGTTGAGAATAACACACAGCAGTGTTTCATTTGGCAGTGAGCTACTCAAGAAACAGAGTTACATAAATATATGAATCAGCTCCCGAGTCTAGGTGTCAGAAGCAATATTGGCTCTGAGGAAGGCCATTCCACTAAATCATGCCTGTCTCACATCACAGGTTCAGAAAATACTCCTGGAAGCTGATTGTTTTTCATTATTAATTAATACAATTTCACCTAGAAGAATCCCTTTAAAGTTTCCTGGCAATCTATTAACATCTGGCCTCATTTCTGAGGAATCTTTTTAGAGTACTGTTTTGATATTACTTTCCTAAACGCAATACTTTTCAACATTCTTATTCATCTCTTATATAGAGTTTTGATGTTGTTGAGTGATAATCAGAACATGTTATATTTTCTTTTATCTATTGTCTTTTTATACTTTGAATGATTTGTTACTGTTATTCATCTGTATGTGTGTGTTTGTGTCTGTGTGTGTGTTTGTGGGTTTATATGTTTATGTGTGTATTTGCATGCATTTGCATGAATATGGAGGCAACAACTTTTAGGAATTGATTCTGTTATTTCACCAAGTGAGTCTCAGGAATAGCTTATTGGAAGATGCCTTTGTTTCTTGATACCCCTTGCTAGCCAAGATGTTTGTTTAAATCCTTAAACTTCATGCCAACATTGAAAATTTCTCACTATCTGTGCATTGTGCTGTGATATATAAGAGAGATTTCCCCTCTCAAATATGAACAAGGAGAGAATACAATTCAAAATGCTATCCTTTGACCTTCCCAAGTGAAGGAGGACACTCACTCACACACACAATACACATATACATGAGAGAAAGAGAGAGAGAGAGAGAGAGAGAGAGAGAGAGAGAGAGAGAGAGAACCCTAAATATATATTTATTCAAAGTTGCAGACAGGTAAAATTTGATCATTCTGGACTGAAACTGGATCCTGCATCTTTTGTGCTTCCATATGAAATTTAAGATTATTTCTATTTTTCTGAAAAATCACATTGGAATTCTGATGAAGGTTGGATTGAATATCTAGGTTACTACTAATAGAATGGACATTTTCACTATATTGATCTTGCTAATCTATGAACATTTGGAAGTCTTTCAATTTTATGGTACATTTTTCAATTTCAAATGTATGGAGCAGGCAACAGATATAGCATCCTTTATTCACTAATATAGAGGCCAATAGGCAGAAAGTCACTGTCAGAGAACACGATGGCATGCAGGGGTCACAGACAGGGGAACACAGACTGAACCCAGGTAGGTTAGCACAATCAGACAGAACACAGAAAAGACAAAGATACATTCCAAATGAGACATTTACTGTGTGTGACTTCAAAGATAAATTTTACTAAGTTTTACATCCCTGACTTTTTTCCTTCAGGGATAGTTATATATTATATTATTTCATTGCTCTCTCCACATCCTTTGGTTTCCTGATGTCATTGTCTTTTTAGCACATTTTCTAAACCATGTCAGTATTGTATTGTCTTGTTATGAATCATATCTTACAACCTACTGTTCCCTGTGGTCAGAGACTATGGTTACTATAGCCTATATTTTAAGGATGAAATTTATAAATCAGCAAACAACAAGTTTTAAAAGGGAAAGTATTAAGAGTTTATATATGAGAGCTTAACAAAAAGAAAGCTTCCAAATTTTTATGTAAGAAATCAGGTTCCAAGGAATCACTGTCATCCAGCTGCTGGTCTGGTGAGAATTTTTGGACATATGGGAGAATCCAGGAGACTGAGTAGGTAAGTTAAGTATGTCCACACAAGAACTGTTGTCAGGGGCCTGCCAGTTTTGGTCAAATATTCAAGTGGACCCTCTTGGCCCTGCTCACCTACTTGGAGTAAAATGAGAAGACAGCAAAAAGGCACAACAGGAACCAGAGCTGCCTTATGTCGTGTGATTCTTCCAAAGCCACTTCCAGCTCTTAGCAAAGCACAAGCTTGGGAACTGCTAATTTGGAGGACTCTGCCCAATGTGGCTTTCCCGGGTTTTATCCTTGTTCTCTTCACAGTGAAGATCTGCAGTACTTTTAGAGTGGGTGGAGCTGAAGGACCAATGGATAAAATCCCTTGATGCAGGAGTCAAATATCATTTCTTCTTTAAATGTATTTGTTCTGTTGTTCTCTACCAGTGAGGGAAAGCAGCCATCACAGTCCTTACTTTTCATTATAAAAAACAAGTAAGCCGGGCAGCAGTGGCGCATGCCTTTAACCCCAGCACTCAGGAGGCAGAGGCAGGTGGATTTCTGCACGTTCAAGACCAGCCTGCCTAGTCTACAAGAGCTAGTTCCAGGACAGGCTCCAAAGCTACAGAGAAACCCTGTCAAAAAAAAAAAAAAACAACCCATACTATATGAAGTGCAATTTTATTCATTCTAATTCAATTAAGTTTTTAAAAATACATAAAAACATTTTGACTTTTTATATGGAACACATTCATTAACTCAAATATTCAAATAAAAATTATAATTACAAAATATTCTGTGTCTTAAGGACAGAAGGATAGCAGTTAAAATAATCAGGGGTAATTTTCAACATACAATAGGTTCATTCTGTAATAAAATAACATGAAAAATACATCAAATATAATTCTACTTTAATATTCAAGGTGAGAAAGATATGTAAAATATTGAAATATGATTACTATGGCAACTGAGCTCTGTGAAGTTGAAATTTCATTTGTAATGAGAACTCTATAAAGACCAGAGCTTAATTAGCAGCTCCTACAGACACTTTTGAAGTTTCTTATATAAATTGTTTCATATAATATAGATTAAGCATTTTAAAATGCTAACTATTCTGATTATAAGCAATTTACATAATATTAACTACTTAAGGGAGAATCAAGATATCAAAAGTATAAGTTAAAGCATTGTGTTAAAGTAAAAGAGTTCAGTTTCTCTTAATATAATTGTTTTTGTACAAAATATTTCCATATTTTTAAAATTTGAGCACCATGTTTATTATAAGTGCTATATAAAATACTTTATTTTTCATGTCGTTGATATTACTTGAAATAATGATAATGCCCAGATTTTTATTGTTTTACTGAGAGTAGTAATATAGAGTTAATGGAAATAAATTCAATCATACATTTTATTATTTCAATTACAGATGTGCCTGTAACAGGTTTAGAGTCTTTGGAAATATTATTTTAAATTTTATATAATAGAATAAATAAATAATGCTTTGAACTATAATTTTATATTTCACTGCACATAAAATGTACTATTTATTCTAAATGTGTATTTGCATCAGTTTTTAGAACAAAATATCAATTTCCCCAAAACTCTTCCTTGCAATTAAACAGGATAATCTCATAAAATTGAAAGATGAAACAACATATTGTATAAATTGAAATTTTTACAACTCTGTTTATAATTTTCAAATAAATTTAGCCTTAAAACACTCATTGAATGAAACATTTGACAATTTTAATTTCATTAAAATTTTCACATAGCTTCACTTATTTTGTGTTTTTGTTTCTATGAGGTTTATATTTTCTTAAATTTTCAAGTATTATGACCCAAATATACAAGAAATCTGTAATGTCAGATAACTCAATAGTAATAGTTCTTTTTAAAAATGCATATCAATAGGAACTTCTGCTGATCATGTTATCTTATGGTTATGTCATTGGAGTGACATAAGGAGGAATTCATTTTCTGAAAAAGTATTATATTCAAATGTGGTTCTTGAATGAAACTAAAACTCAGTTATTCACAAGTTTCAGTTTGCTAAAACACTATTTAAAATCCATGGAAATTTCTATTCTTATGTCTACTTTTCTCAGTGTATTCAAAGGTTATAGCTATGAGTGTCTCTGAATATCACACTACTATTATGTATCTCCTTCCAGAATAAAATAACACTGTGTACATGAAATATCTTTGTGTTCTATGTACTCATAATGTCTAAAGTAATGCTAGAGTAGTCTGAAAAAATAAGCATTTGCTGAATTTATTGTTGAGTGTCTCCATTTATACGATGAATTTATTTATTTCTTCACACAATACCAGAAATATGCAAACTACTATATTTAAGGTAAGAAATCAACTATGTACGAATCACATAATGGATTTTGAGGTATGTTCTTTATGAGAACACAAAATTCAAGTATTTTAACTACTGTACAGTTACTTTATTTCAAAATTATTATTCTTTATCTTGATATACAACTTGAAATTTGATCACATATACTTAAGGCTAACAAGGAGGAAACTGACAATATGGGCTAGCAGTATGGAGGCACAGAAGTCTCTATACTGCAGATAAATCCAAAAGTAGACTCTTGCCTGTGAAAGTCAGTCTTAGTGATCTGCTCAGGGCTTAACTTGATTGAAGTCTGCCCTTATTAAAGATGCAAAGATGCCATACCCAAAGTTCAAGTTAAGAAGCCCTAAAGAAACAAAGTTGGATTTCATCCCTAGGAGGGTTTATCGATTCCAATTACACATTCTGGACCTGCAGAATCAGATACACGATATGTCAAGGGATGAAATGGTGAGACATATATAATCTAAAACCTACTGAGCATTTGAACTATACAAGTTAGTGATTGGTGGCTCAGAATAACATTTTGGAATTCTAGGTGTGTATGTAATATAGAGCTAGTGTTTCATAGTGCCTACAATATTTAGTTATAATGTTTATTAAAATCTGGTTACTCTAGATAGGACATTAAGTCACTTTGGAGAGGATGGCAGAATTATCAATCATATCGATTTTGTCACTACACGAAGGTCCTTCATGCAAGAGACCCAGAATTCTCTTCATCAAATGGATTCTGGATCAGTACACAAGCTAATGTATGCAAATTGATTTAAAGGTCATGACTTTGTGCTCCTACAATTCAGGTTTGACTTTTTTAGTTATTATAAAAATTTTATGCTTATATGATCACTTAAGGATTTATTATAATTCTGATGGAGAGATGCCTCAACCATTAAAGGCTAGACTCACAACCAAAAGTATAAGAATTTAACATAGTTTATATACACTTCACTTCTAGGAACACTGTGATAAATTATAACTGTTTTAATCACATTGTTGGTTATTGTGTCCATTGAATATTCTATATTCCAATATTTTGCTAATTATACAGTTTCTAGATTTATTCTTTACTGTAGTATTTCCTTTGAGGAACAGTAGCTTTTATTTTTTAGAATGATCAGTGACGTAGGTGTATTTATTCTACTTTCACATGTGTTTGGAGTCATGTCCAAGATCTTGGTAAAAAAAAAAAAAAAAAAAAAAAAAAAAAAAAAAAACCTCATACTCAGAAGAGATGTTTTCTCTTTCCCTCTATTTCCTCTATTTGTTTTAACATTTTACATTCAGGTATAAAAAATGATGAACATACTCTGTATGCTGATGCATTATGTATTCATTTGGGGCATTTATTTAAATGCTAACTTTTATTGTCTAAATATTCACAACTAGTGCATCAACTAAAATATATTAACAAAGTTACAAATTGTTAAGATAATATTCTTGATTGCAACATATAACCTATAGGATGTCTTCAGAAAATGATTAAAGTTATCTTCTATTGTTCTTCAGTGCTACCACTTTGAATATATTTTAAGATTCAAAGAGAAAATATGTTTTTACTTAATATGAATGTATTGCTTCATTGAGAATTTAGTACAATATGCTTTGGCCATTTCTACATCTTGCCCAACTCCTTTGAGATCCATCCTCCACTTTCTTGTGTTCTCTCCCTCTCTTCATCCTCATCAATAATAATCACTGAATCTTGAAAGGAGGCAGTGTGATGTAGATATTTCATGAAAGAATAAGCATTCTGAAGTCTCACTGCTTGTAGCTTGACAAGCTGCGAGTTAGTATATTAGTCATCACCTACTGCAAAGAACTGCTTTCTTGTTAAGAGCTGAGAGCTGCATTAATCTATGGGTATAAAACAAACCATTAGAAGTAAGTTTAGTACTATGCTCATTTACCACAATAATATTACAAAAGTATCACTGTTACTCCACTGGGATATCTTGCAAGCTGGTCAGTGGTGCGATAGGTAGGCCTTACAAATGGCTAGGAATACTAATTGGCTTTATCTCTAAGGCAGCTTGCATATTGCCTTCAAATACTGTGAGAGCTACTCTTCAGGGAGAAGGCTTCGACTTCAGTTCCAGTATAATTCTTCTGAGTCCTGTGTCTGGAAGGTATGATTTCCTCAGCACTAGTCTCGTCTTCCAGTTTGGGGAAAGAAAAAAGCCAACATAGTAGCTAAAATCATTTTTGGAGTCTCTTGGTCTGCCCTGATCAACAATACAAACAAACAAAAAAAAAAAAAAAAACACTTGCCATGGTTTGTACCTGGATTTTTCTGAGATAGCCCATGGATCATAAAAAAATAAGTAAAATAGGGGTGGTGAGAGCTTTATCTGGAAAGGGAAGTCAATAGAATGGGAGAAGGGAGAGGAAGAGAGAAAAATACACCAAGAATGTTTGAAAAAGTCATTTAATTGACTATAATAAAGATATATACACACACACACACACACACACACACACACACATAAAACCTAAGTTTTTTTGTTTGTGTTTATATGTGTATGCATGTGTGTGTAACGTAAATGAACTTAACACCCCATATCATTTGGGATGAGAATGACCCCACAAAACCTAATAGACTTTGCAATGAAAGATTTCTTATATTCAAAACTTATTCACAAATTAATAAAAGCATGATATTAATATTTAGGGGGTTAAGACAGTGTAGCATTGAACTCTGAACTCTTAGTAGATTTAACTAATTAGTGAACAAATGAGTGACTTAGGATAAAGTAGAAACAGCCTTTGTCTTTCCCTCAGACAAATCTAGGCAGGCATCCCTTTTTTTTCTGTCCTTTGCCCTTGAGCTTATACTTTAAAAACCTATTATCATATATTTCTCTTTAAATCTTTTGATTTAATCTTTTAAAGTCTCCTGATGGTGTTTCAATGCAGCAATTTCTGTCTTCAGGGTGTTCGAATTTTAATGATTAAAAAAATTAACATCCCTAACCCTTCATCTCTGTGGGACCCTGGCGGTGTGTTAGCAGCTAACTTGAAGTGAGACTGAAAGAAGTCTATCAAAAAGTTGGGAGAAATCCACCTATCAAGGAAGTACATATGACCTAATTACAAGGAAAACTCTAAAATATACTGGAATTACTCACTTCCTAGCTAGTATTCTTTTCTATAAATTCACCCTAGGGATTAAAGTAAACAAACAAAAAATGAATAAAAATGTGGTCCTCTAAATTTCAAAGGAAACAATATCATCTCTTGTTAGAAAGTCATTGGCTACAAATGTTTTAATATATAAAAACTCTACAAAAATATCAAACTTAGCAGTGCTGATGGTCCACAAAGTAATATAGCAAAGCTAAATCTGCTTAGTAATTTAGAGCAATTATTTTTGACAATATCTAGAGCATTATATTTAAACTCCCTGATTATCAGTCACCCATCTGCTCCTTGTGTATTTATAAGTGCTTTAATTCTGTTCTTACAGAATATTCTAAAGCTGTTACCCATTTAGAACACTCACTTTGTGACTTTACTGTTCTGTCTCAATGCTTGCCATTAGTTTTCCTCTAAACAAAACCACTTGAAGACTTCAGTTTTGCCTAGAGTCTATACTTATATAAATAACCCCTCCATATTTTATGATAGAATTTGTTGGCAGAGGCTGTTCATTCGTTTCCAGCTGCCCATACCTGAAATAATCACACAGAAGCTATTAATTGCAGTAATGTTTGACCAATAGTTTAAACATATTTCTAGCTAACTCTCACATCTATTCCTATTATTTTATATTTTACCATGAGACTCATGGTTTACCAGTAAGGTTCCCAGGCATCGTCTCCTTTCAGCAACTATAATAATGTCTCTCTGACTCTGCCTTCTTTCTCTCAGCATTCAGTTTAGTTTTCCCACCTAGCTCTATTCTGCCTTGCCATAGTCCCAAACAGCTTGTTTATTCATTAACCAATAAAAGCAACACATATACAGAAGGATTTACCATATCAACAACTGAAATAGAATGTCCTTCTATATACTGTGACTATGTGTTTCTCTTATTGGTTGATGAATAAAACTGTTTCAGCCAATGACCAGGCAGAATATATCTAGATGGGAAATCAAAACAAAGATAGGGAGAGAGAGAGAAGGTAGAGTTGGGGAAAATCCATGTAGTCAGTGGGGAAGCAGGATATCAGGGCATCACCAATAAGCCAAACAATTGTAACTGATATTAAGTCTCAGAGTGGTTGTTTCATAAAGGACTGCTAGGACCCAGTGGGCAAAGAGGAACATATCAGTGGGACCTATCTATATCCACAGACAACCACTGCTAAACAAGAAAATTTCAAAATATGCTCATGGGTATATGTAATATGAAACACTACAATGTGCTCTAACCCATAGTCATCATCAGAACGAGATTTCTATTTTTGTTACAATGCTTAGGACCAGGTAGTTTCCTCAGTGAAATGAAATCTGAACTGAAAGTTTTAAAATTATGACTTTTCCAGTATGATGCATCAAATTCCATCAGTGTCCTCATCTCCTGGCTTGAACTATTGAGTTACAGCAACAGTTCTTCTCTTTTAAAATATTTAGATGTTTTAATTATGATATATTAATACTGGTTGTCAAAATGTACCATGACTCCATACTGTGCATACTGTTTTGTCTTAAATACCAATGTTAATGCTTCGAAGTTAAAATGTCTATAAATTCTGCTTTTGTATCAGAGAATTTGCAAGAGCAGGATCCTGAAATGGAATTGGGTAGTTGTCAATCATCTCAAACTCTGAAACAACCAAATTTTGAGAAAGCTAAATTTACCAATTACCCCAAAGCAGTTTACTTGTCAAATGACACTTTGATGATTTCTTTTTGCATATTTCTATTTCTTTTATCTTCACATATTATCATTTTTTTATAACTTCCCAGGAGAGAACTGATCTTGGCCTGGTTGCTATCTATAAAAACATTCACATTTCCAGCAATGCATATAAAATATTTTCTTAGAATTTTAATGAATCCAAGAGATTTCATTGATCTTCTTTATTTCCCAAAAGCACAGTTTTATTTATACAATCCTAACCAGCTCAGTGGCAGGAGGAGTGGGAGAGGTTCCATCTTCAACCCAGGGGCTTCTGTGATGTTGGTTTGCTGTCACCAAACACACAGGCAAGTGGCATCATGGATTTGGTAAAGTGATGACAACGATCAGTCTCTCTCTGCTAGAGCGACAAGGTGAGCATCATCGATCTCTGCTTCTGAGAGAATCCTGAATTTAAGATTTTCTACTGTAACTACTCCAACTTCTATTTCTGAAGGCTTGAAGTCAATCGACAGAACAGTAGACAGGCATGTGATTGCAGTCTCCACTGTTTGTTCAAATGTCCAATCAAATTTCTTCTTCACTTTTTTTTTTTCCTTCGAGGAAGCTGGTTGACTCTGTCTGTTTGACGCCTGCTGCGGTGGCTTTAAAGCCACAGTAGTAGCCTGCAGGGTCACACTTTTACACTTGAGAACCTTGTTCTTCATCGATACCAATTAAAATCATACAACAACCGAGCGGCCTCATCTCCGCATTCTGTGTGTAGACCTGAGAAATACCAGCGACTCTTTTACACAGCATGTCCACAGCCATACTTGTATTTCCAGTTAGCTGCC
>NC_022010.1:91557775-91562578 GCF_000317375.1 Microtus ochrogaster
TTTTTTTTCTATTGCTGTGAAAAACATCATGAAAGAGTTTTTGGCACACACGTCTAATCACAGTTCATTACTGGTAGAAGCCAAAGAATAAGTTCATTGCAGAAGCAAGTGAGTCAGAAGCCTTGGAAGAATATTGCTTATTGGCTTGATCTATTGGATCATTCAGTTTGCTTTTTCATACAATCCAGAACCACCTTTCTTGGGTTGTCACTGACCACAGAATGCTCAGTCCTCCCGTGCCAATTATTGATGAAACTGCCCCCACAGTCTTGTTTATGGTCCAATCTGATGAAGGAATATCCTCAGTTCAAGCTTCTTTTTCTCGCCAGATGACCAGAGATTTATCAATTTGACAAAAACTTAACCATCACATATTCATATCTTCTGTGGGGAGGAGTTCTCTCAAGGAAACTTCAGAATTGCTCATCTATTCTCCTCTCCTCTTTCTTTCTTTACCTCATCCTCCCTGCCTTTCTCCTCTCCTACACTCTCTTATTTTTGGTAAAGTTTCATCTTGAGACAGAATATGTCTGAATTTATGAGTGTGAACCTCATGTCTCAGCTTCCTAAGCAGTTGGTATTATAGTTGTATCCCTCTGTACCTGATTCAAAATGCACTATTATTATATTTTGAATTATTAGAAAGAAGCCTACTTATAAGCAATTGAACAAATTTCAGTAAAAGAAGATCAAGAACATAATTCTAAAATATTAATTTGTTGTGGCACGCAAATGTAGAGAAATAATAAAACCATCCAACCTGGATAGGGGTTGAAGAGAGAAATGCTGAAGTAGCCAAGCTGGTTTAAGATCACGTAATGAATATAGAAAAAGAGATGATCATTAATTAGAATTTCTGACTCAATAGATTTTAAAGAAATTTAAGATATGCTGGTATATTTTTAAATTCCTTTGAGACACAATTTTCCAACAGGTATAAGTATTTATTTTAAAAAGATAATCTTGTAGAAATAAACCTAATAAACTTATGTATGATTATTTAATTGAACAACAATTAATCTAAAAAGTATGACTGAAGAGAAACACTTGAGTAGTTTACAGAAGTATCACTTTTAAAAATAGTAGTTTTAGGAAAGTTGTTCATGAAATAAATATAAGTGACCAGATCCTGCAGCAAAAACATTACTGAGCCAAAGTGTCAGTTCTCTTGTTGGATTAGTGCTTCTAGTTTATTTTTATTTTATTTTTATTTTTTTGAGGTTATACAGAATTTTATTAGCTCATTCAAATGTAGATACTTTAGAGAAAATGTTTGATGAGTGAAGAAAATTTTATATCTTTGGGTATTACAAATTAGTACTGAAAATATACAGACATTCTATTAACTATTTAGGACATAAAATACACCTATAAAAATTTGATCCCAAAAGTTACAAATTATGAGAGATCAACTGTGGGCTTCTAATGACTTTTAAAAATTCCTGGAAGGTATTGCCAACATATATTTTGGATTAATCCAGCAGCATTTATACTCAAACGTCTTTTAGCAGCTGTTGCTCCTTCCTCAGCATTCCAACAATTCAAAGACAACAAAATAACATACAGTATCCAGACTCTCTGTGTATTTTTCATCTTTATTTGTGGTTTTATTTTAAACTCTATTTTTACTTTTTCTTTTTAATTTTTTTTTGTCAAAGGGTTTTTCTGTATATATCTGGCTGTCATAGATCTCATTCTGTAGACCAGGTTGTCCTTGAATCAGATCTGCCTGCCTCTGCCACCCAGTATTGGCTATGAAGCCATGTGTCCCCATAACCAAAGGGAGTCACTGTGTGCACACTACAGTCAGTGTACATGTCACCGGGAGTTACTGTATGCACTACAGTCAGTGTACACATCACTGGGAGTCACTGTGCACACTACAGTGTACACTTCACTGGGAGTCACTGTGTGCTCACAATTATGTACCTACTGATTTTCCATGTGTCAATTCAGTCAATAAAGACAAAGATTAAGCATATATATATATATAAATATATATATATATGTGTGTGTGTGTGTGTGTGTGTGTGTGTGTGTGTAGATTTGGGATAGAAATAAAATGATAAAGTCCTAAATAAAAAGGAATAGCTCTTCTAGTTTAGACAGTCATGTCGGTAAGAATTCATGGGTGTATCTTCTGACTCTAGTAGGAGATGCAATCTCATTGGAAAATCTTTATCCTCTGGCCATTACATTCTTCCTGCCCTGTCTTCTTCATTGATACCTGAGCCTTATATTTGGCAGTGTTTTGTTGATTTATCTGTTCAGACATGTGGCCATGAAAAGGATTAAGACCATTGATCCTCTCCCCTACACACACACACACACACAAATCACCATAGGCAGCTAAAGAACGTTGAGAGTGAAAAAATTAACTTTCCTTGAGAAAACCACATCATTTTTTAAATCCAATATCAAATGGTTAAGGCTGAAAACATATATACACAATACATACAAATTGAGCAGTTAATACTCATGTATGTAGTAATATATGCCTATATAGGAATATATACACATACAATAATTTTGCATATGTTTGTGTGTGTATAATAAACATTAATGAAAGAATAGACTTTTGGTTAGGCACACAGTTATTTAAAAAATAAAACTATATCATCACGCTTAGTGCAATGCTTTTGTTATTGCTTTCCTAGTAAAGAATCAAAGAACAATTTCAATAAAAATAAAGAAACCTAAAATTTCAGATCTGTGACAGACATATTAGGGCATGTGGCATTTATTATTCTGGGTCTAGGTTGCCTGAGTTAGGAGAAAACATTCCAGTTCCACACGTTTTGTTAATTTCTTTTTCTTTAAAGTTACTGCATATATATATACACATATATATGTGTGTGTATATATATATATATATATCCAAGTCACATGTTGATGGCTATCTATTATGCTTTTGATTGCCAGCTTTTAAGATGAAGACAGCAATGAATCTGAATATGCAAGTATCTCAGAAAAATGACAAAGAGCCTCTCAGTATATGCTCAGAAGTAGTGAAGCTAGGTCACATATTAATTCTAATTTTGGTTTTTCAAGGGCCCTCCACACTGATGTGCTCAGCAACTGTGCTACATTAGACAATTTTTCAACAGTATATAGTCATTATCATGTCTCTATGGTATACTTTATTTCATTTTATTCTTTTAAAATATTAACCCACATTTTGGAGCTTATGCTAGTACTAAACACAACACAATATGTTTTCTCAGCTAAAAATGCTGCTAAGCAAAAATGCCACTTTCAGTAAAGAGTAACTCCATGACGGAAAAATTGTGAATAACATAAATAGTGTGTAAGCAAGTGTTGAAATCACTGTCTTCATCAACTACTGATATAGAAGTTGATTCAATATAAATGGTATTTCATGCTGAGATGTAATGGTTACTGAAGGGGAAAAGTATTTCAGAAAATATTTGAAGTATAACACAAATTGAGTCTTTATAAAAATGTGTATATATAGTGTCAACATTTTATATAAGCAAGCTCCCATCCAGCATGATTATCTACAAAGCATCTAGAGAACATTTTTTGTGATAATTTATTTCTTTAAATATTTTATTATTCCTACTATCTTTATTGAGATGCAAAAATACTGTTTTGTAAATGCATTAACCACATTATATGTATTTTACTGTCATTTTGTGGTCATTTATTTGCCATTTGATTATGAATATTTTTCAATAAATTACAAAAATAAAGTTCTTATATCCTGTATATGTAAGCATCACCATAATAAAATTACTATCATGTTGTGGGATCATCATTCTTTACATTGTGAAGATATGTTTCTGCTTTTCTCATTTGTCTAAGGCACCTTCTGATTGGTTTAATAAAGAAATGAATGTCCAATACCTAGGCCAATACCTAGGGTAGGTCGGATTTCCAGGGAGAGAGAGGAACAAGGGAGAATGAAAAGGGAGGCAGACATTTGCCAGTGAGATGTGGAGGAAGTAGGATTACAGTGTGTAGGAGAAGTAATGAGCCATGCGGCACAATGTAAATTAATATAAACAAGTTTATTTAAGTTTTTAAAACTAGTTGAGAACAAACCTAAACTAAAGCCAAGCTTTCATGTTTTATAAGACGACTCTGTGCCATTATTTAGGAGCTTGGGCTCCAAAGAAAGTCTGACCACATTTGGAATCCAACGTTGGACATGTATAACTAAGTGTAAGGCCTGGAACACTCTCCCCAGGATATTAGGTAGAAATGCCTGCAGCAGCTCAGCCCAGCAATTTACCAGAGCCACGAAGGTTAAAAGTGTCTTCCATCTGGTGTCCCCTGGCATGAACCTAGGCTATCACGGAAAGGCAAGCAGTGACTGCACCCCAAAACCACTGGAGTAGACTGCTGGAGTGACCTGAGCCAGCTGCCAACAAAGATATGAAAACACCTAAAGACATAAAAAATAAAATAAAATAAAAAAAAACATACATTTGCACCTATAAGAATTCCTTAAAAATTTTTCACCTCCTCCCATTTCCCTTCCCCTCCCCCTATTCCCCCTCCTCCTCCCTCTTCAGTCCAAAGAGCAGTCAGGGTTCCCTGCCCTGTGGGAAGTCCAAGGTCCTCCCCCCTCCATCCAGGTCCAGGAAGGTGAGCATCCAAACAGACTAGGTTCCCACAAAGCCAGTACATGCAGTAGGATCAAAACCCAGTGCTATTGTCCTTGACTTCTCAGTCAGCCCTCATTGTCCAACATGTTCAGAGAGTCGGTTCAATCACATGCTCCATCAGTCCCAGTCCAGCTGGCCTTGGTGAGTTCCCATTAGATCAGCCCCACCGTCA
>NC_022010.1:91563133-91568431 GCF_000317375.1 Microtus ochrogaster
CACATGTACTCACTCATAGGTGGTTTTTAAACATAAAGCAAAGAAAAACAGCCTACAAACCACAAACCCATAGAACTTAGACAACAAGTACACTAAGAGAGACTTACGTAGATCTAATCTACATGGGAAGTAGAAAAAGACAAGATCTCCTGAGTAAATTAGGAGCATGGGGACCTTGGGAAAGGGTGAAGGGGGAGAGGAGTGGCAGGAAGGAAGAAAAGAAAAATGTAGAATTCAATAAAAATAAAAAAAGTAAAGAATGCCCGTTACAATATTATGAGACAAAGATCCTTTAAAGAATGCCACTGATGTCAGTATAAAATAAATAATAAAAAGTTTTTATTTAAATGAAATATAACAGATAACATATCTTTTATAAATCTAATACTATTCACAGAGTCTACTCTTACAAATTGTTTTTTTCTCCACTGAGATTGTTTTGGATAGATTAATTTTTTTCAATTTTTAAGTGGTCATCAATCAGATAAAGCTTCTTAGTTAGGGCTGATTGCACTTCATTTCATCTATAAGACTCCATTTGGTAGAGACCTGGGTTCTGCCATAGTCTCTATGAGTTCATATTGTCTTGGTCCTTCTGTGTATAGAAGGCTTTGATTTCTTGGTTTCTTCCATCACATCTGGATCTTAAACTATTTCTGCCAACACCTCCACAGGATTCCCTGAGCTCCGAGAGGACTAATTTGATGGAGACTTCCAATTTAGGGCTAAATGTTCTGATGTTTCTCACTTTCTGAATATTGTCCGGCTGTGGGTCTTTATATTTGTTCCTATCTGCTGCAGGAGAAAACCACTCTGGTTATAGCTGCATAAGGCACCAGTCTTATACAGCATATATACAGAATATAGCAGAATATCATTAGGAGTCATTTTGTGTCTTCTTCTCTTGAATATAACAGTAGTATTTGATTTTCTTCTAGAAGTTTTTACTATCTAATCTCAAGTTTTCTGGCCATGCAAGCATCAATGGGTATTCCATCTTGTGAAGTGATCCTTAAGTATATTTTCGACTGAAGGGTGTAGTGGCATTTCATGTGTATTTTAATAAATGATGCTTACTTGGGGATTGCAAAAGTAAAACAGCCACAGTAGCCAGTCGTCCACACCAGGCAGCAATGACACACACCTTTAATCTCAGTAGCCACAATGATACATACCTTTAACCCCAGTTGCCACACTTGCTTGCCATAGTAACCAGGCGATAGTGGTGCATGCCTTTACCGAGAACTAGAGAAGATTGTGAAAGATGAGGAGACAGTTCTCAGGCAGAGTCTCATTCTGAGGTTTCTTGGAGATAGGATCACCATTTTTGGACTGAAGCTGAGGAAAGAGCCGTTGCCTGGATGTTTTACTTTTCTGTTCTTCAAGTTGAACCCCAATATCTGTTCTTGAGCATATATTAGTCATGCATAAGAAGGGTTTGTAAATGGGTTATTTGTTTACCTTTCTCCTTCAGTAGCGTGTAGACATTCCTGTCTCAAGAGTACTAGCTTGTGACATGAAGGCTCTATGTAGCTGACATATTGACTGTTCTGTGTTCAATGTGTTGTGTAGGTGTTGTCTTCAACAATAGAACATTGCATCACTTTGTGGAGAGCAATCTACAGCCTTTGGAACAGCCTGTATTATTTGGAAGTTCGTTGCTACTCATTTGACCAACAATGGAGTTAGATGGAACTATTCGCAGTACAGAAATCTTCATTTGGTGTTGAGAGGTATCAAGTGGGGCTCTGTCTCCCCCATTATACGGCAATTTCATGTAGATCTTTCTCAAATATGTATATATTTTCAAAGCATTCACTATCTTTGGTTTCCACATGATCTCCCCCAAAAGGCCCTTAATTCTAGTTTTCTCAACCCATATTTCCTTCCTTCTTTACTCTTTCCTCTGCCTCCCCATTTGATCTGCATGCCCCAGGATCCATCCCCATTCATAAGTGTCCCTTTTTAAGGAGATTTAATTCCTTCAACCTAGTTTCTTACTCTATAGCTAACCAGAGGTTCTATGAATTGTAATTTGTTTATAATTGACTTAACAGCTAACCTCCACATATAAAGAAATACATGACGTATTTCTCTTTCTATTTATGGATTAACTCACTCAGGCTAATTTATTTTCCTCTGGTTCCACCTATTTGCCTATAAATTTCATGATGTTTTCTTTGTAAATAGAGGTCTTTACTTATTTGATCATCCTTATCGTGAAGTATTCAGAGGCGATTACAAATGGGACTATTTCTCTGACTATTTCCCAGTTAGCTAATGGAGTAATAAAATATATACACAATTCCCAAAATAGACAACATAATTTTCCAAACAACACATGAAAAACTATTCAATGTCACATGCGATCATAGAGATGCTAATTAAAACTGCATTGAGATTCCAGCTGACCTAAGTTAGAATGACAGTAATTAAAAAGTTCAGGTGAAGATATGGACAAAAAAATTATATATATTGATGGAATAAAACAGTTAATACAATCACTAAGGAAATCAGTATGGAGGTTCTTAAAACTATAATAATAGATATGACTCATGATCTAGCTCAACCTGTTCTGGGTAATATATCAAAGGATTCTAAGCTAACATACCACAGAAAGACTTACACATCAATATTTATTGAAGAATTATTTATATTTCTAAATTAAAGGAACATCTTAGATATCTATAGCAGAGGAATAGCTAAATAAAATATTAAATATAAACAGTAGGATATTTTAATGCATAAAGATAAGCAAAGATGTGTAATATTTTAATATGAAGCTGTCTTGGTGAAGCTATTGTGCCATGACCTTAAAACTGAAAATTAGGGAACAAAGAATATTCTTTTGAAAGGAGCTCCCAACAGTCATGCATTATGTATACGACAGCACCAAGTCCAGTAGGTAAAGAGTGCTTTTCATTAGTGTTCAAAAAACCTGGCCCAAAGCTCATTTGCATATGGACAATGTTAACTGGTCTTAGTGGGATATCAAATAAAAGTTAAGAGGTAATGGTAGCAGCAGGATATGAAGAGAATTGAAAAGGGAAGATGTGGGGTAGATAAGATCATACTTCTTGTGTATATGTATTTTATTCTCATAAAAGACAAAATTTGAAAAAAATAAGTTATTATCTGTTTACTATTTTTTGAGTATCTTGAACTCATTTTCTGCAGAAACACTTCTCAGTATTTTTTTGAACTTTTTCTTATATATTTTTCTACAAAATTTCATTACTACAGAAAGCAAATATCACAAATTTGAAGATTAATTGCAAAAACTCTGTCTATTTGATATAATAATGAAACTTTTATGTCTTAATAAAATCCAAATTTCCTTTAAAGTACAAATATCTTTCATTATCCTCACTGAAGACATATTATTATAAATCAAAATATTTTATTTAAATAAAAAGGGACTTGTTAAATTGCACATTTGTTTTGATTGATATTCATGAACTTCTTCAAAATTGAAAACAAAATTTATTATTGCCTTGGACACTATGAAGAATTTGAAGGTACCATCAAGAGGCAATGACAATACCTCTTGAAGAATGTAAACATTATTTGTCAATAGCTCAATAAGACCATATTTCCAATGTTGTCACATTAAGCCAGAAAGTTAACAATTTTGTGCCTATGGTCCTTGAGGAGCAGGTGTAGTTCACTGCATCAGATACAGCTTAGAGGAGCAGCATGTGTTTGCAACTTAAGTGAGATACTGTGGACATGCCTTTACTCTATCAATAAGCGTCTTCAAATGTGCTTAGCTAAATTCTGGCTCCCTGTCACATATGTTAAAAGTAACTCAATATAGCCAGGCGATTTGAGTCACATGTCTTTAATCCTAGCACTTGGGAGGCAGAGGCAGGTAGATCTCTGTGAGTTCGAAACCAGTCTTGTATAAAAGAGCTAATGCTAGGACAGCTAGTACTGTTACACACAGAAACTCTGTCTCGAAAAACCAAAAATAAAATAATTCAATACAAGTCACCTCTAGAATCCTTTATACTTTCAGAAAAATCTTGAAGTTGGAGCTATGCACTTGTGCTCATGAATTTTAGGAAACCACTTGTGTTCAGGTGTCATCTGTGATTTAAAACTTAGGATTTAGACATGTAGTAATAATGATAATGCAAAATTAGCTATATAATTTAATGACTTTATAATTTTAAACACAATTATACTGAAAGAAAATGTTGTACAAAATTCACTAATAAAGACCTCTGTGTCAATGCTGCCTATTTAAAATTAGTATTGTTTAGCCATAATTTGTGGGAAGAAAGTAAGTTATTTAAAATAGGAAGGCTTTCTGGGAGCAGGAAAGAAATAGATACATAAACACGAGATAAAAACAGCAGATGACACACATTCTAAGAGATGGCTGTGCCTGGGAAGTGTTAGAAGCCTGTTTGCTACAAACCAGGATGAAGGAAATATAGAATTGAATATACATAATAATGAGAAATTTCTGAGAGGCTTTAATTCAGGAAGAAAATATCACTACAACCACACATAGACACTAAAAATGACACTCTAAGTGTTTTTCAGATTCTAGTGGAATTTCACAACCATATTCACATTACAGCAATGAATGAAAAATTAGTAATTTGAAGTTGAGACATTAAATAGCCAGGAATTAAAGTTACCATTACAAACACAGTACATAACTCTGGATGAGTTATAACCTGCATAATTTTTAGCAAATATGAGAAAAACAAAATAGATAACCTTTCAAGAAATGTGTGATATTTCATAATTTATCTAAAACCTAAGATAATAATGAACTAGCATTGTTCTTTGTTTTACTCAAGAATGCTTTAACTATATAACAAATGTTAGAGAAAATGAAACTGTTATTTCAAAAATGTTGAGAAATGCATGTTTAGTTGTGTTGTTCAAATAGTAAGTCCTTTGCATAAAGTCTGCCTGTTTTAAGCAAATGTCTTCGTCTGTATTGAGTGCTATTCCTCTCAAATCAAGCAGTCAAATCCACTCCTCTGTTGAAATATGCTTTGGCAAATTAATTGCATAATTTGAAACTTTAAAAATTAATTATATCATTTTATTATAGAGCTTCAATAATCCTTATGAACTATCACAGGATTTGACTTCCCTATAGCAATTATTATTCATTATTTTATGAGTAAAATTTAATATTATCTGTTGTAACTATTTCATCATGTTACAGTACCTTTGCTTCTCTTTTTTATGATTTAGCCCTTCATGCATTTATTTACAGTGTATGTTATACATTATTAAATGGATCAGCACCACCTGATAAGACAATACAAGGGA
>NC_022010.1:91575677-91576289 GCF_000317375.1 Microtus ochrogaster
ACCTCCATATTTCATATTAAAAATGACATGAAAACATCCTGACATCCATACTTGATGGACTACTCAAACTAGGTTAGTGTATTTATGCCTAATGTATCATTAGAAGACATAGCCCGCATTGTCCTAATTCTAGTGTCACTAGACAGAGTTCTCCTTTGTCGGTGCTTCTGACTCTGCTGAGTCTGAGTGGTGTATCTGAAAACTGAATGGCATGAATCCATTCCTAGTGTTTAATTGCCCTTCACATGCTCACATTTGATGGGCAGCGGTAAAATATCAGTTTGCCTATTTAAACTTATCCTAATAGTTTACATTTAGTAGGGACAGAAAGGGGACAATATTTTTTTTCTGGAGCAGCTTTACACATATCAGTGTTATACTCCAGGCAAAAAGATGAAGAAACGTGATATAAGGAAGAAATAAACAGCCATCTTCTTTAATTTGCACTACATCATTTTTCAAAACATGTAAACCCATCACAAATTTAGAAAAATGACTGTGAAGCAACATTTAAATCATTCACATTTTGAGTCAATATATTCATGTAAATCTACCATAGCTGTAAAAAATTGATACAAACAAATGAAAAAATATTTAATGTTTCTACTTTTC
>NC_022010.1:91578073-91584404 GCF_000317375.1 Microtus ochrogaster
TATCTTAAGTATTTTAACATTTTCACCACACAAATTTTTATGAAAAATCATTTGGTTGAATTTTTTATATTTTTGATGCAAGAATCCCATGTAATTATTTTAATAAATTTATAATACAGAAATATATTACCTTTCTTTCATAAAAAGGTAACTTCATCAGTTCAAAGTTATACATTAAGGATAGGTTTCTAGATATTTATCACAACAGAGCATTCTTTTCTTAGGTGTCTTTTTTAAAATGTTGCCTTTATTCTTTGAGAAATCTATATACTATATTTTGATCATATTTATCTTGCTAACTCTGCCCATACTACACCTCCTGCTCATCACTGTTCATCTAATTTCAAGTTTAATTTTTTTTGCACCTTCAAAGTACAGTTTATGTTTGCCAAATACTATTTGGAGTAGTCTTGACCTACAGTGTAGTGTGTGGAACTGCTGGCATCACGTCATTAAAGGAAGCTGACCTCCCTCTTACAGTAGCGACTAATGCCTATAACTCCTCGGTTGTAGGAAGATTTTGTGCCCACCTTCCCACCTCCATGCTGGGATTTGTTTCTGGCTTGAATATCGATTGAGAAAAGCAGGAAGTGACTTAGTCAAAGGGTATCAGCTACTTCTTTTCAGATTCCAAGAATTATGTTTTTGTAAATAAGAATCCACCATGAATTTTATATTAAGCTATGATGTTTTGTGATGCCACTCTCTGCTATCCTTACATTGAAGCTATAAAATAGTCTAATATAAGGAAAATTCAAAAATTACATTTTTGTAAGTAAATTTGCATCATAGATGTCTTCATACACACAGGAAGTGGAAATAAGATCCTAATATTTCCTTAGTATTTTACTCTCTAGAACACTCAATACATTTGTTAAGAATTTCTGTCATTCCTATAATTTATTCAGAATAAAGCAGTGTTTGTATTAAAAAAAAATTCAAAGAAAGTGCAAATAAACAGATTCATAAAAGAGTGGAAAAATTTCCTTACTAGGTATATAACTCAATTATTTATTGCATCTAAACCTTACAGACCCTTGGCCTCTTTTTTGCTGTCTTTGTTTGAAAAGGTAGAAATAAAATCAATAGAATGGCTTCCTACATCTCTCTTAGAAGTGGCAAGTACGTTATGCTCACATTTCAACTTTACTGACAATTCTAGTCTTAGGATCTCATAGATGATTTGAAAGTGTCACAAGAAACCTCAATTAAAGGAATCACTCTCCATGCTTTGACAGCAAGACTTCCAGTTCACAGATTGCCACTATAGTTGTTATCTTAAAAATATTCAGATTACTGAGACCATGAAGATGAATTCATCTCTAATGCATAAGTAGTTTACACAGTCTCCATAACCATGAATATTCTCTTCATTCTAAGAAAGAGTGACATCTGGATCTATTACAGAAGTTTGAGAGAATAATTTGATGTCAGACACAAAACTAAACATTAATAAATCAACATCTAGAACTTTAAATATAATTTAGCTACTCACAATTAATACAAGATATCTAAACACAATATGAAAATGCAAGACGTAGGTCATAGACACAGTATTTTTGAATTATCAAGATGCTTGGAATATGTGCCCTATTCATGTGTGAGTCTCCTCTCAATTATATATTGTCATATTACAGATAAAGGAATTTAAATATCGTGATAGCCAGATGTCAACAGAAGTTATAGAAAACAATGAAAATCTGTAAACATCTACCTCAAAAAAAGCTTCTGATGAGAAACATTTTATAGTATTTCTCATGTAGTAAGAAGGGTGTTTATTTTCATAGATTTTATACTGTTACTTAAACTTCAGTAAATAGGCTGTTTTTAATCTCATTTTTGAGTTCCACTAATGTGAGCCTTTTCTTAAGAGACTGAATCCATTTCAGCAGTTACATCAGAGAGGTACCACTAAGACTTAGATTATGAACAGCAAGGACTGCTTTGATGTGAAGATGAGCTCTACAGCAAGAGACTGTCAGGCAAAAGCTCTTAAACTCACAGCTCCCTGTAAATCACTTTTCGAAACACAATAGGTGAAGTAAAAGTAATCATGAGGGGATTACATGTGTCAGTGTAAAGCAGTCTCCTCAAGTGTTTTATTCCTCCAAAATGAGTAACACAAAACCACATGCATAGCTAAAGACTAATATTCTCTACAGGATTCAAAAGGCAATAAATTATAAATAAATTTCTTTTTTCATTTTTTTAAATTAAAGGAGATAATTATTTACTTTCTCACATGGAAAATTACTATAAAATTGTGGAAAGAATTTCATTTTAATTGAAAGATGGGTAGATTCAAATAAATAAAAAGAAGTATCGAAAGGATTTTCAGTCAGGAAAGTAGACAAATTCAAACTTTTGGAATTTTAAATCTGCCCAACTGAAACATTTAACAACACATGAGATAGGAAAGTATGGCATTAAACACAGAAACCAGCCCAAAGATTTTAATCCCTCTCCAGGTATTAAGCCAAATGGTCAATGTTCTACAGTTTAGTGGAGGAAACAACACTTGGGTGAGAGACAGTGAGTTCCTTCCCTACATCAAGAATGGATTGAACCTGTGCAGGAGCAGCATCCGCAGGACTAGGCCAGGTAAAGCTGAAGGGTGAGCTGTATGATTGGAAGAGGTCAGGCAAAGCTAGTGCTGCAGCCTTGTCCTGGAGGTGCCCGAGGGAATGGAGACAAAAAAGGGGTGGATGGGGAATCACATGGATGACTTACCAGATACAGATGAGGATCTTAGAACGTGAGTCTGTAGGTGCCAAGATGGAAGCAGGTGCAGGGAGTTGTGGGATAATAAGCTACTTCTGAGACAAAAGCAACTTGGGAATGAAGCAGGATTTTTGGTTTAGAGTCTGAATTTAGGCCTGTGTTGATGTGACTGCAGGTGGAAGGAAGCAGTGACTTACATCAAGCATGACTTTACAGCTCATGGAGATCATCCCCAAAATTCATCCATCAAACAAATAAACAAAAAGAAAATAAACAACACAATGGTTCACAACTAAGTATGAACTGATCATGGTCATCCCATCTCCATCAGTTTCATCTAAATAAGACTCCTCCACCTAAGTTTCAGGGAACGTAAAGGAAGGCAGAACAGAAGTTAAAGGGTGTGATAGGATCAGAAAATCTGCTGTGAGACTGGGTCTTCCAGCAATGACAGGGAAGATACACCCATTGCATCTCCACAATCAGCTATGTAAACACGATCTGGACAAGAACAATATTAGTATGTGCTAAAACAGAATGGGGAATAACATGAAGCTCTAAACTTTGGCAAAGAACTATAAGCTACTAGTGGCTGAAATAGGCAGCCTCTCACAGGGATGAGATTGCTACTTGAATATCAGTAACAAATGTTCCCTGAAACGCCACACATAAGCCACAGTAAATGTACTCAGCACGTTGTAATAATATATATATATATATATGTAATAACATATGTATATATACATATATATGTATGAAAAATATCATCAGTTTGAGTGATAATGTGGATTAGAAGGGTAAAGGAAAGAAGGAAGGTAAATTATACTTTAATTTTAAAAAATCTCAAAATATTTAAAAATTGGCTTTTAAAAAATAATAAAAATAGTTAATATTTAAAAAGGACATGGATTAAGAGATGACTCAATAATTAAGAGCACTAGTTACTCTACAATAGGTCCCGTAATCAATAATAAATAACCACAGAGTGACACACAGCTATTTGCAATTAAAATTCTAGTATATCTGATGTCTTCTTCAGATCTATACTGGCATCAGGAACTTCCATCGTTAACATACACATGACGACTAAGAGAGAACACCTTATCTCCTTGTATTGATTTCATTAGTCTTTTTTTCTTCCATTATTTGTTTTCAAGATGATACGGGTCCCCTCGGAGCTCATGAAACTTTTCAGAAGAGAAAAAGACAAATTCTAAAAGTGGGTAAGGAGGACACCAAGGGGACCAGGCCTTATAGACACAGCAGGATTGTTATATAAATTCACAGAAACTGCGGAACCATGCAAAGGACCTACATAGGTCTAAAACAGATGGGGTCCCAGTACTAGGGATGAAGGGGATGCCTCTCACCAAAAAGGTGTCTCCATTTCATAATGTCTCACAAACAAAAGATTAGTTTTCTCCAATGGAGTCGAACTGAATATCAAAATCACACTTATGGACAGCCCCCAAGTCTACCAGTAGATGGCCAAGACAGAATAAAGTCAATGATAATTTGGAAGGACTTTTGACTCATAATGCTTTGTCTGGACATTTTTGTTTTGTTAGATTTTGAGTTTATTTTTTGGGGGGGAGAGGGCTGTTTGTTTAGCTTTAGTATTTCAAGACATTCTCTGTAACTTTTTCAAGTCTGTCCTGGAACTCACTCTGCAGACCTGACTGGCCTGTTACTCCCAGAAATCCACCTGCCACTATTTCTGGAGTGCTGGGATTAAGAGTAAGTGCTACTACTGCCCACTTTGTAAATTTGTTTTACACAGGTCTTTTGTTTATGTATTGTTTTCTGATTTTGTTTCCCCAGGTTTTCTGTTTGGGTAAACATGTGTGTCTTTGAGTCTATATGCGTTTCTTGTGGTTTTCTTCCTTTTTTTTTTTTTTGGAATTCTTTATTTTTCTCTGTTTTGGCCTGTTCTGATTTGTTTATATTTTACCTTATGTTATGCTAATTTTTAAAATGCCTGGGATTTTTTTCCTAATGAGAGAAAGAACAGGTGTGGATGTGGGTGGGTGATGAGGATCTGTGAGAAGTTGGATGAGGAGAACCCTAATCAGATGTATTTTATGGGGAAACAAACCTTTTTCCAATAAGAAAAAAATAGATTTTACAAATCCATCTTGTATGTGGGGTTTCCTCAGCTACATTTGCTCACTTTTCCGAAGTTTGCTTTATTCAAATTAGGATACCTTAGAAAAATACTAGAAATCAAGTTCTGGTCTTGTGCTTTGCTTTTTTTGAGCCGTTTCTGCAAGAGGACAAGCTGTCTTTTTTCTTTTTGTCATCTCACTATTTGTGAGAAATCTCCACCGTCATAGAGTCGTGTCAAACAAGCTTCTTATACAGAGATTGTTTCAGGTCTGATAGTCTGCTCAGTCTACCCCCAAATGCAATGCAATCTATGGCTAACAAAAGATAAAATTGTATTTCTCACATTTGGGAGGCCAGAAGTTTTGGACTGAAGGGCCAAGTGTCTTTGAGTCTCCCATGTCCTCTTTCTGGATTGACAGTTCTCTTTGTCCTTATACATGGTTTTGTTTGTGAAATCACACATGGATATACAGAGTTTCTTCCTTTAAAAAAAGTCAGGTGCTTCCGCTAAATATAATCACAGTGAGGTTTATGGTTGCAACATATTTACTCAGAGAAACAAAATATAGTTCGTTGTCTTAGAAAAAGATATGAGTCCTGAAGTAGTTCATTTTTCTGTCTCTGAAAATTCTACTTCTGGGAGGGGAGGAATAATCTGGGAATTTGTCTGCTTCAGTACTGGAAACACAGACTAACAGAGAGAATTTAAACCTTTATTTTTGTTGCGAATTTTTCCTCTGTAAATTATCATTCCTTGACCTATAACAGACAATCTAAGTATGTGAAAAAAATTAAATCTCATATACTAATGCTATCTTTTAAAATGGAATGCATGACTTAAAAATAAGTCATGTTATCTCCAAATAAAATCTATGTTATAATTTTAAAATAAATTATAAAGTGATCCTAGTGAGTAAGAAAAAATAAGTTGCCTTATTTTCTTTGAAATTTTCTTTCAAAGAAATTTTCATTTGTATACTTTTCAAAATACCAACAGCAGAATTCTCTTCTCCCGATGAGCAAGTAACAAAGGCACTAACTGAATATGAATAAGATTTATTTTACTTTCCTTCAACTGCTTTTCCATTAGATTTCAAAGTTTAGTAAAAACAAACAAGTGGCTGTTTTGTTAATAACCTTATGAGAGCTTGCAGAAAATCTGATAAAAATTTGCAGGAAATCAAAGGAAATGAACAAATAATGAGACAAGCAGATGCACACACAAACAAAGACAACCAGCAGTGACTCTATATTTTGTATGTTAGTCCTTGGTGGCTTGTCTGCAGAGTCTGATGAATACTGCCTCAGGAAAACAATTGAGAAAGTAATCAGTGATCCAGTAGTATTCTGCCTTTGTACAGGAGTTATGATTGTTATAATAGTAAACAGCAATGGAAAGATGTGAATCTTTTATAAACATGTATTTCCCTGTTTTTTATTTAATATTTTTAAACTAAGTAAATGCTACTACTATAAATTTATTTTAGTGACAAAATATAAATAT
>NC_022010.1:91585867-91592441 GCF_000317375.1 Microtus ochrogaster
AATACCTATCTAACTGAAATATATCTATCTCTATGTAGCTAGAAAATATAACTAACATGACTACAATTTTGACTGTTATAGATGACTATCTATTAAGCTATATTTCTTAATTATACATTACATTTTCAAATTAACTACACAATCACAATACCCCAATCAAGAGCAGAAATATACATATACAGTATAACAAAATTTACCTTAAACTTGTATCAACAAACCAAGATCCTTACCAATGCAAAATTATTCCATATCTATATCATATCCCCCTTTAAATATAAGAGAATATTTGTAAACAATACCTGAAATGATCAAGACTCACAGCATACTCCAGTCAGGACTTGATCATAATTCTAAATTTTCTTTAGGTCCCCATAAGATTATTAGCACCCCCCCCAACCAGAAGGAAGTAGCCTAGAAAACTACACCCAAATTCCCAAAAAATGTACTGTGGACTGTCTGGTTTTAAAAAAAAATCATGAAAGAGGGGAAAGTGGTGCAGGACAATTGTCTATATTCTGTCAATTATGTTTTAAATAAATGCTGATTGGCCAGTAGCCAGGCAGGGAATATAGGTGGGACAATCAGACAGGAAGTAAAGGTGGGTCAATGAGAACAGGAGAATTCTGGGAAGAAGGAAGCCCATTCTTCCCCAGTCCTCTACCGACTCCAAAGAAGCAAGTTGTGACTTGCTTGGCTGAAAAAGGTACTGAGCCATGTGGCTAGCATATACTAGAATAAGGGGTTAATATAAGTTATAAAAGTTAATAAGAAGCTCAGCTAATGGGCCAACTAGTTTATCTTTAATATAGACCTCTGTGTGTTTTCTTTGGGGCATAACAACTGCAGGAACTGGGCAGGAAAGAAACCCTCAAAAACAAGCAGGCCCTCATGTTACAAAAGTGGCCCTTGATTTTTAAAAAGTCATTATATTTTTAGAAGAAACAAGTAAGACCAATAGCAAATGGATTTCAAATTGTATGGTGTAATATTTAATGGGAATAAATGAATGACAGGAATAATAGAAAATAAAAGGTCTATATATTGGGATTTTTTTCACTTACGAAAATAGTTTTACCTTCTGAATTGGTAGAACAAAAACTGATTTTAAATCATATTTTTACAAAGTTTGATTTTCAAACTATTCTCATCAGGGTCTACAATATTATTCATTTAGAAAGACTTTCTTTAGATAAATCAGTATTTTTTGATTCCACACAAAACTCAATACATATTTGATCTGTGACAATATGAAATTGCTGAACGTTATCTGTAGGCTTTGCCTTTGTAGGCATAGACAAATGTAGTCATTTAAACACGGTCTTTAAAATTTGAACATATTATAAAATTAAATAAATTATAAAAGCTGACCATATACCTATAAATATGAGCAACTATCCACCATTTGTTTGGGTTGTTACTTACAACAATAAGTATCTGAAGACACATATTAGGTTTAGAGATAAGAGAGGTGAACACAAATAGAATGTAATTGCTAAAATTGAATTCAGGATAAATTCTACTGGAACTTAGAGATTAGAAATTAATAAATTAAAATATATTTAATTCCAGGTATCTGTAATACATTTGTATTTATATAAAATATGAAATATTTTCAAAAATAAACCTTTATAATATCACCTGAAAGAGTCATTTTCATTCTTGGTTGTAAAGTTCATTTCATGACTCCACTCTTAAAAATGTGATATATATTTTGTGATGTTTCTTCCAAATTTTAAAGATTCCAAACTAATTTAGAAAGATCTTATGTTTTAAAAGATATTAAACACTGAGAATGTGAAAAGAAAACTGTGTTATGGTAGCAATTTGTCAGGACTTACTTTGAATGTTCCTTTTATGTGAGTACATTTAACACGAGACAAACAATGGAAAAGGACTGAGTGTAAATACACTAGCATACAAAAGCTGCCTCTGCTTCCCTAAACTCAATTTTAGCTTCAAAACCAACTCTGAAAGAACAATTCACTAGTAACACGGTAACTGTAAGATTTCTCTATTAAATAAAAATGCTTTTAAAAGCATAGCAACAACTAAAAAAAAAAAGCATAGCAACAAAATTAAAAGATAGAGTAGGATATTTTTTACAACTGTGTGAGTCAAGGCAATAAATTTTTATTTCAAATCACCAAAATAATTTGGAAGGAAGAAGCACAAATTATTTATTGTTCTAATAATGTAATACCTTAATAATTCACATATTCTCTCAAAACCTATAGATTGATATTATAACATATTTTATATACTAGGATGATATAAAATTTTAAAAATTAAAGCCTAGTGAACTCTTGCAAATAAAAAGTGTAAATATTTGAGGAAGTGTCCTGTGCTTCTGGAAGAGGAAGTAGTTATATCTATGGACAACAAGGCTAAATTTATACATATGTTTATATCTTTCATGAAATATGTGGTTATAGTTTTGACTCTTTTGCTTTTTGGTACTAAAGATTTAAATCATGTTAGGCAAATACCTCAAGCTGACTGGCTAAGTCCTTTGGACTTTATTTTAAGACAAAGTCTCTACAGATTACCTGAGCTTGTCAGTAATTTTTGAATCTCTTGCTTTCTCTTGCTGAATAATGGATGTTACAGCTGTGATAGGACTGTGATAGGTCAGGAGCATTTTCTATTTTACAGAAAAATAAGCAGCTAGAGTGGTTTGGTGCTTTGCCATGTCCAAACCTTCAAGGAATAATGCTACTATGAAAGCAAAAACATCCACCCTTGCTTGTAGTGTGTTTGAAATGCAAGGGGGGAAGCTCAGCACATACTAGATCAGTAAGAGGGCTTCCCACATGGCATCTCATCATATAGGCAGTAGAGAAAGATGGTTATCTACTGAGAAGTAGAAAAATACAAGATCTCCTGAGTAAATTGGGACCATGGGGACCATGGGAGAGGATTAAAGGGTAGGAAAAAGGAGGGGAAAGGAGCAGAGAAAAATGTAATGCTCAATAAAATCAATAAAAGAGAAATTAAAACAAAGCATACAAGTAAAAGAAAATCTTTTTGAGAGTGGAAGGGACAGTGTTTAGCTTTTATTAAACTTATAATATAGAATGAGACTGAAAGATGCTACTGGTATATTACCCTAAGAATCTCATCTCCAGGAGTTCATTGTCTAGAAAGAAACTTTGGATCACTATAGGATACCTGAAAAGGTCAAGGAGTTGAGAATAAATGTTCTAAAAATAAGGAATTAAATTAGACAACTAGGAACAGGCAGACTAGTGTAGATATTCAGGGAAACCATGCAGAGAAAGTTGCCAAAACACCAAATCATTTCCAATTCTGTCATTTTAAGCATTTTCAAAGTTAACAGCCCCGCAAAGGGCCACTATAATAGCACAGAAATTAATTTTATGTGCATATTTCACACATTTACACTTTAGCTGCTATTTATTAAGGTGTAATACACATATAACATATTTATAAAGAGAGTAAATTTCAATTTTGAGCTTATTATTAATCTTACAATCTTCAAGAAGGCCATACTGAAAGAAACTAAAAACAGGACGTTTAAAGCAAAGCACTAAAATATAAGCAAGGAAAAAAAAATAACTGCAACTTTATATTACTGTAGAGACTTAACAATTGAACAGAGTTCAGATCCACAGAACTTTTGTTTTATATTAACATGATTGGCAGTTACTAAAATCTTCACAAATTGAGTAATAGTATCTGGACCCATAACTCAGAAAATGAAAACACCATCTCCATAATTCAAGGAACTGAAGACACTGAGAAACATTTTCTAGATCCATATTTCAAGAGAATGGAAGCTTTTGCAGTCAAGTGCAGAGATTCATCATAAGTAGGTGGGCAGGGACTGCAAGGCCCATAAGTCCTTGGACTGTATCAGGATGTAAGGCAAGGTGTGCACACCTATATTGGTTTGTTTACTGAAAGCATGCCTCTGGACATGTATGATAGCGTTCAATATTCAGTGGTTCCTAAGAAAGACTACAACATGTAAATCATATATCCAAATAACTCTGTTCCTGACAACAGAGATATGTTCTCATTCATGTTCATAGTTGCTATATTTACAATAACTAAGACAGGGAATTACCCTATGTGTTAATGAATGAATATTGAAAATGTGGCACCTTTATGAAACTGAAATTTAGTCAGCCATGAAAAATAAAATTATTGAATTTTCAAATTGAAAAAATTTGTGAAATGCCAAATTTGCAAATACAGAATTGTGACAGTGGTTAGCAGTAGCAAGAGTCAATATAAAACAAAAAGATACAGGTTAATGTTTACAAAGGAGTATGTTCATAATATGAAATATTCAAAGGGTTTAATATACTATGTGCAGAGCATAAAAATAACATAATGCATAGATTACTAATCTTTTCACAAAATGAGGAGGATTAATATATATGTGAGATTAAGGATGTAGTTTCTCTGTTTCATTTTAATAATCCCATGTCTGTTTGTCTATAAAGATATTGTGTGCCTTAAAGTCACACTATTAATTTAACAAATTTTATATCAATGGCAGCAAGTTGGGAATGACATTAAAGCATTTTGAGATAGGCAAAGGTAATGACAGTAGAGCAGCTGACAGTCAGAATGCCTAAAAAAAGAGAAGAATGTATGATACTTGAAATGATACTTTAAAAATCAAAAATTGTATATAAGATGATGCGTTTCTTCAACACACAAAAGTGAAGAATCTTTTTAATGAAGAGTGGGGTAACGCATCAACAGCAAATGACAGTATAATAAACAGTAAGTAGATCATTTTAGATAGAGGAGAAATATGTACATCTGGAACTTGGCAGCAAATTTAAAAAAGGTCATTGGAGAAGAAATTAATTAAGAGGAAAGAAAAAAATAATTGAAGAGTATGGGAAATAGAGATTTTTGGGGGAATCCTTTGTATCATTGAGAACTATGATTTGACGTGACAGCTTTTTTTTTTTTTTTTTGTATTTGAGATTTCTAGTAATAGGTATTGGGAGTTTTTGTGCCCTTATTAGATTATTTGCATTTCTCATAGGTGTGGGTAATTGTGAGCAATGCATGCTAAGTTTAGTCTTCTGCTATTGTGGAAATGGCAAGTGCCACAATGCTACCTCAGTCCTTACCTATTGTATTACTAATTTGTTTATTGATAACATGGCATTAAAAGTAATAATAAAATACTGAGTGAAAATAGTATAGAGATATTCAAAAAGAATGGCTAGAGGGATTCTGACTAAGCTTTCAGTATCACTCACCTGGCACTTGCATTTTCATCTAAAAACTATGTCTCTACAGACCTGTATTTAGAAAAAAATAAGTTTCTTTAATAGGGTCTATTAGTCCATAAGCAATAGACAGGAGGTTTGGGGAGGAAGGAGTTTGTTTTAGGGAAGTTACACCTGTTAGCTTGTGCAGGCTCAACTAAGAACATTACCCAGGAAGGAGACATCCTTTTGTTCAGTCACAGTTTGAATTCTCTTTGTTCTTTACTCAGCACAAATGGTGTTTTCAGTATGAAGATCCTGCCATTGAATTGTGATGGATAGTTACATAGTTACAAGCAATGAGCCATGTTTTCATGCAAACATAGAATTTCATGTATTCATACAGTGCAATTAGATCCTATCAATACCCAGCTATCTGGACAACTCCTCCCAGACATCCTTGCCACTTACTCTTATCACTTTTCTAGCCTTGACTTAGTTTTATAGCCAGTGAATCCAATCATTGCTGCCCGTATGTATATGGGTGTGAGGCCATTCAGTGGTGCTGTAATCCTCAATGTTCCACATTACATGAGGTGCAGTGACCACTACTGACAGAAAAGACTGTATTTTCAAGGCAGTAAATTAATCTCTTAGTGGAATCTGTTGTCTTTTTTTTCACGTTACTATTTTCATTTCATATCCAGTTTTGCTGGATATCTTCGGAAAAACATTTTCATTAATGTCTCAGTAACTTAGAGGAAGAAGGTCTTTCATTTCTCAGATTAATTATTTGCACAGAAAATTCTGACCTGATATTATTTCTTAAGGGATTAAATCTTAAAATGCAGAGATTAACACAGAGGATATGCTGTCATGCATAAAACTTCATTAATTAAGCAGTATTATTATTAATGTGGGAGAAAGAATTGCATACACTACTGCTTAATCACAAGTAAAATGTCATAGAATGAAGACGTAAAAGTCATAAAATAAAAAATACATACTTTTTATATGAGACTGCTGTAACTGGATGTTTTTCTCTCTACCCCCCAGTTCCCAAATAATCATTCTGAGGCCAAACAGTTTCTGTCCTTCCCAGTCCTGTAGCCATTCAGTCCCAAAGAAACACACAGAGGTTTGCATTAATTATAAATTGGTTGGCCTATTAGCTACGTCATATTATTAACTAGCTCTTACAACTTAAATTAGCCCATTTCTATTATTCTATATTTTACCACAAGGCTCATGGCTTGCTACCTCTCTTTTTGCTTCTCTGGCAGCTGCTGGTGTCTCCCCGACTTGGCCATTTTCCTCCTGTATCTCTGCTTGGATTTCTACCTGACTCTATTCTGACTGACTATTGGTCAAATTAGCTT
>NC_022010.1:91593071-91599628 GCF_000317375.1 Microtus ochrogaster
GTCTGGCTTACATCACTCAGAATAGTGTTTTCTATTTCCATCCATTTGTACGCAAACTTATGGTAAATAACAGTAATAAATAATGACAAGAAAATTTATTCACTGCATACAGAGATATGTTTCATATCCCACATAATTTCCTCTTTTCTGTCCAATCCAAAATGAAGTTTCTAACTTTATCATAGTAAAATTACATATAACAAAAAAGGTATCAAGCAAGATTACAGTTACAATATTTAGTTTATCTGTATTTGAAAAATTAAATAAAATACTCTATCATCTATCCTATCTTTATAAATCTAAAGTTTCATATCTAATTTATATTTTATCACAACTAAGGAAAACTATAATTATAACCAGTCTTCAACTCCATCAATCACACCAGAAGGATGTATTTTTGCTGAGTAAATAGGAAGTGCATTGTAAGCTACTTTCAAAATTCTAGAAATGACAGAAATATCTGACTGCTTGGACAGTCATCCAAAGTTCTTCTGTAATATTGGATCATCAATCTTCAGTCTATAGATCTAGAGCATCTGGCAGACTTTTCAGTGAAGTAGGAAATTTAAAACTTTCCTGATTATATTGGCAGTTTGTCAGCCATATTTGTTTGTTTCCTGAAGACCTGTCCATTAAGGAGGAACCTTGCTTTCTTTTCGAAAGTTCAGGAGTCCTTTTCCTATGGATCTTGCATGTCTAGTTTAAACAGCATACAGTCAAGAAATCTAGAAAAGAGCAGTTTCTTGCCCAAATTGCTAGCCTCTCCCTTTGAAAGCAAATACCCTAAGGAGTTTCTTAGAATACATCATCCTCTGGAAGTAATTGGTGCTAACAGGGGCAGATAAATTTCATTGTGAAGAAAAGTCTAAGTTCTTAAACTTTTTAAACGTCATACTCTGTAGGTCTTTGAAGTTTTTGAAGATTATGCATCTTCTTGAAATTTATCTCTGTATTTAAAAACCTAACTAACATGATTATAAGTTTGACTATTATAGATGACTATTAATTTGTAATTCTTAACTATATATTATATTTTGAAATGAGCTGTATGAACACAATACCTTAAACAAGAATAGAAATATACATACAGCATAACAAAATTGACCTTAAATTTGCATCAATAAAACAAAGTACATACCAGTGTAAATAATTTTGAGATTACAGTGCTTTTTGGATTAAAGTAAATTTAATAATCTTTTAAAATTTCTATATCATAAAACTTTATTTTTAGAAAGAGATTGACTATAACCATTAACCATTATAAACAAAACCCTTTATTTTAAAACAAACATTCACAAACAACATTTTAAGAATTTGAATGAAGCATGATTAATAAAAACTCTGAGACAGAAATTTGGGTTCAACCTAAAGTTCAGAATAGCAAAGTAGCTGTCTCTTAAAGGTGCCATGTATCTGCAAACCCAGCAAACAGATAATTTTTTATCTTAAAAGAAAAAAAATTAACAACAATGCTTGACTCCTGTTTTGTGGGTCAAGGAGCCATATTTTAAAAAAAAATTAGGTCTTATTTGCATCCATACCAATTGGTGGGTACCATTTGTAACTGAGGGTTTTCTCCTACCCACAAGTTCCCAAATGAGGCTTAATAATAATTACAAACTATTTGGCATGTTAGCTCAGGTTTATTATTAACTAGCTCTAATAACTTAAATTACCCTAGTTCTGTTATTCTATATTTTACCACAAGGCTCATGGTTTGTGATCTCTCTTCTCTAAGAGGTGGCTTCTCTGGTGGCTGCTGGCGTCTCCCTGATGACAACTTCCTGACTCTTTTTCTCCCTCTTTTCCTGCTTTGATTTCCCAGATGGCTCTATTCTTCCTGGCTACTGGACAAATCTTTATTTTTACTATTTACTAATAGTAATAAACCATAGTCACAGCATACAAAGAGACATCCCACATCATCTTGCCCTTAGTAAACTAGTCAACAGATGTTTCTTTCTCTCCTGGGATAAGAAGTTAGAAAGCAGAGGTTGAAAAAATGTAGATTCACTTCTACTTGCTACTTCTTAAAAAGTTAAAAATCAAAGCAAAAATAAGTTTTTAAAAGGATATGGACACTAAACAATAGTTCTAATTTTTGAAAACAAAAAAAGTAGTCTTACTCGAGAGAAGTTAATAGTTACAAACTGAAAAGATGAATAATTGCTGTGATTTAATAAGACTATTATAACATAACAATGTTTAGCAAATGCCTTGGATAAAAAAGAATGGAAAAATGATTTTCCCTTCCCTGTGTCATCTTCTATATTACTATAATCTGCTTGACAGTATCAAAGCATTTAAAGATGCTCTCATCTCTCTGTGAGATTTCTAATAGGACTAATGAAATCAGTTAGTGCTATACTGTTATACTCCTAAACCAACCAGTTGCTTATCTTCGAGTCATGCTTGAAAACTCACACATGATTCTGGACAACGTGGAAGGTGTCCCTGAAGTACATCTAAAGCATCAGTCACCATTTTTATATCTCCAAAGAAAATAGCAGTTTTTTCCCCTATGGGAAATAGCTACACCTAAATTACTCTCCTATTTCCAGAATGAGTTGAGAACTTCTGAATATACACAGTTCTTCCAAATGCTGAGATTTCCCATTTCTAGAAATAAAGTTTACCAATTTTTGTATAAAGAAATTAAGACACACACATTAAGCAAGTATTAAAAAATAATTTTATGAGGAGATAACCTTACAAAAAATTAAACTGAATTTGCTATTTAGAATATTCTTGGGAGGATGAAAGAATTAATGAATTATACATTTTAATATATTCAATAATTAATAACCACTCAGAATTCATTGTCAATAATTCCATATTCATCTTTATATCTATTTTTTCAGGAATTATATCTTCATGAACTCAGAACTAGAAGGCACTTGAATTTGTAATTATCTTCCTCAGACATTAGAATATTCCCTGTTGCACATAGAGAAAGGAAAAAGGTTCAAGGAGAATCTATATTGTATGTACATCATCAAATGGTTTAATTTATCTATCAAAAGAAACTGATTAAATCGATTTTTCATAATTCTTTATCCTGAGGCCACATTTATAGCAAAAGCTGTAGAACCAATTTGATCTTTAGATGCTTTTAAACAATATTATCATGCATTGTTAACAAATTCATTAGTAACACTCCTGGAAGTCAACAGAGGTTCACAATCAGTACCTCTCTTGTAAGATACTGAATCTGGCAGAATTAGAAGCATTGTTTAACAGAGGACATCAAATTGAGGCTTTTGAGAAAACTACATAAAACCTCAAATTTAATCTTTATGAAACAAAGCCAAATCATGTTACTAATCCAATGATGTAAAGTCATAGCAAGCTCCTCTTCAATGTTTTGGAAAAAGACCCACACTAAATTCTGGTTTGAACACTATCATTTTCCATCCTTTTCCCTCATCACAGTTCTCCTCCAACTTCATTTTCTTCCTTGTCTGTTCTTTTCTGTGTATATACTTTTACTCTTTCTGCAATTGTTAATCAAAGTATTGTCATTGTGAGGCATTCTTAGAATTTTTATAACCTCTGTATTAGTTCTTAAGTGTCTATCCCTACATATTAAAAACAGCATTCTCTGTATAATTTTGCTTTCATCAAATAAGAAAGTAAAAGCAAATAAATCTTGCTGTTGCTACTGACATTTGCATAGGCAGATTACCTATAAAATGAACTTATTATTTTATTAGTGTCCTAATTCTATTGATTACCTGATGTTTCCAACCTATCCCTCAAAAAATAATTAACTATAATAACTTCTTAATCAGGTATGATATAAATGATTCATTCTTCACTCATTTCCTGATCAAATAAATGTATTTCCTCCTGAAAGAAATTAATATAGAACTAAATGTATAACTCAGTTTGTCTAAGGTCATGGATTCGGCTAACAGTTGGGAACATTTGCTATTTGGCCTAATCTTTGAAAAATGTTCACATCCTTTTTTCAACTTGTAATCATGTAATCTCTTCCTATTTTCCTCTCACTAATATTTATAGTTTTTGAGAATATTAATCCAAGATTACCTGCTTAACAAGTCTTAGTACTCACTAAGACTGTACATTCTGACTTAGATATAATTTCCAAAGTGTGAATATCACTTATTAGAAAAGCAGTATAAGTGAAGAAATTCTTTGTTTATGTGAATTAGTACAATAATTACAGTTTGAGTATTGCTAACAAAGACTATATGAAATATGTCACTAACTGTGGTAGAATTATAAATAATAAAGACTTTGTGCTATGGGACAGGCACAGAAGTATCAACTTGTAGGCAAAGGAAGTGATGGATGATTATATTGCTCTTCATTTCTTTCTGCTTGGCCATGCTATCACATGAACTATTATTAATATATTGATATAGTTAGAAATACAACAATAAAACAGACAAGGTAGAATGACTAGACACCACCTTAGGGAAATTGTCTAAAATTTAACTTAACCTTGTTGGTCTTTTTGTCTCAGGGTCAAAAAATGGGTTTTCTCCTTATATCTTATCTTTACTTATTATGCTACATTCTTACTTTTGTCATGTGGCCATTGTTGTGCCCAGATTACGACCCCCAGAGAGAGACCACCAGAGGGGCCCAGACTGTAATAAGCAAGGTTTAATCAGCATAATACAAACATGTTTGGAACTCATCTCCATCCCCATTACAACAAGGTAGAGAGGAGTTGTAGCTCCTCTGTGGGGTAAGCTTTCAAAGGCATAACTACAAAGAGAATCTTTGAAGATGCTTTGGCACTGGTAAAAGGACTTTTGCTCCCTCCCATTCTGTTAAGTCAGCTTTTTCCTTGTTCTTACAGCAAGGCCACTGTTCTTGAGTTAGGCCATCTTTATCAGCCTGTACCAGGTTGTTGGCTGGGCTGAACTAGGTGACCTTGTGCTTGGAATCTCCTGGGTGGGAGAGGGAAAGGCCACAATCTTCCTGGGAAAACATTCTGCTAGGAAATTTCTTCTTGTCCCTTTGAGAATAAAGGATGAGGGTCCCAGAGCCATAATGTTGTTGTCTTAGAATTTTACAAAGTTTTATTTATTAATTCACTTATTTTTGTCTATTAATTACTTTCCTATTCATTTCTATTGATACATCTCATGATGTGACTCAGGCTAGCCTAAAACTTACTATGTATTCCAAACTCATCTTGAATTTCCAATCATCCTGTCTCAGTATTCAGACTGGTAGAATCATCTGTGTACATTATCACATCAGACTTCCATCAAAAATCTTAACTATTTCTCTGTAGCTACCCTTTCAGCAAAAGATTAATGCAAAAATATAGTAACCAAAGCTCAAGAAAAGCAAGTTACCCTTACTAGTAAGAACAGGTAATCCATTATGCTTACAAGGCAAATGTATCTATAAATGTACTAGACACTATTTCACACAGAGGAAAGTAACTTGGGGAGAGGGTGTGAGAAATTAAAAACTCAGAAAAACAATGTTTGAAGACTATACAACACAGAATTTTTTCATTGGAAATCTGATTCATTCTTTTGTTGTTCGAAGTCACCTGAAACATGTGGCATATACTCTTCACAAAAACACACACATACAAAACAAACATTAATAAAAATAAAACTATTTAAAACCAAATGAAATAAGATTTTATAAAATTTTATTATGACTTTTCATCTGAATATGAAGCAATAATTTCAAATACTTGTATAGGAATACAAATACAGCTGGCACAAATCAGAAACACCTGTTCTGAGGAACACAAATAAATACAGAAATCCCATAAAAACACAAAATCAAGAACTGTAACATAGGCATAAAAGACTTGTTGGGTGACAGGTCAGAAAAATAAAATCCCCAGGCAAAGCATTATTAGAAAAAAAGAATCAAAAAAAAAAAAACAGTACCACTGACTTTGTTTTGTGTTGGCCATCTACTGCTTGGCGTGGGGCCTAGGCTTAAGCATGGTTTGTGTACCCAGTGAGAATCCATGGAGGAAGCTATTCTTACTTGTAAATAGATATATATTGGAGATAATTTCTGAGTTATGGATGAGGGCTGGTGTTCACTTTCACTCTGAGACTGCGACTTGTGGAGCCCTGTGTATGCTGCCATAATCTCTTTGAGTACACGTATCTTGCTGTATTTTGGAAGGCCTTATTTCCTTGGTATTTTCATCCTATCTGGCTCTTCAAATCTTTTCACTTCCTCCTGTACAGGGTTCCCTAAACCCAGAGGGGAGAGAATGGATGAAGACATCCCATTTAGGATGAGTATTCTGAGATCTCTCAATCTGTGTACATTGTGCAGCTGGGTGTCTCTATGTTTATTTCCATCTACTGCAGGAGGAAGAGTCTCAAATGATTACTAAGCAAGAGACTGATCTATGAGCACAGCAGAATATCATTCAGAGTCATTTTGTTGCTATAGAATCAGAACCCCAGCTGGACATCTCTGCTCACCAAATGAATATTCCAGTTCCAGAAATGGGTTCCATAGAATTGAGTTATTGGTTAAAGGTGCCCAATGGGAATCACTAAACAATGTAGACAATTGAGCCGGGTGGTGGTGGC
>NC_022010.1:91599968-91610757 GCF_000317375.1 Microtus ochrogaster
ATATTCATATTAATCTAGCAATTATTTAGAATATCCTATACTGAACAAATGTTAGGACTACAGTATGAGGATGTTTCTGATGATTTATTCATACTATGACAATTAATGTTTCACTTTATTTTGAGTATATAACTACAGGAAAATAAAAATATAAATTGGAAATCTATAAAAATTATTCAAGCCCTGGAAATATAATTAATCGTTAGCATTTCTGGGATGATTGTTTCCAAAAGTTTTAAATAAATTATTGAATTACTTTTCTCTAGAATTTAAATTATATCTTTTTTGAACCACACAGATTTAATCATTTGGGTAGTATAGAAGCTAGTTAATTTATATAAGTTAGTTAGACCTTATTCAAGCTCTCAGACAAAATTAAACACACTAACATATCTAAAATTTGTACAGTAGTGTCTGGCCTATAATGACCATCGGTGCACATTAACCATTATTAGAATTGCTCACTCATTTGTAACTTAAAATGTACCAAATCCTTAATAATAGAAACAATTTTTCCTTCACTTTCTTTTCACCATCATGCATATACTTCTACTCCAACATTATCAAAATGGCACCATAGGCAGAGGTTATTTTAAAGTCTGAGATATTCATTGATTCACTTCTGAAATTGTCTGGCCTTTTATTTCTCCTCTGGGTTAACAGTTAATGAAGATTCCCAGCAGAGTGTTAAGGTAGCAATTACAGCAGAATTTTTAAGCTGCAAAAGCTCTGTTGAAAAGCAAATTCTGTCTTAATCAAAGCCCCTTTGGGAAAGTGAAGGCAAAGAATAACATAGCTGCTCAGAGGTTGGGTGTCTGTGGAGCAAATTTCTTGCTTGAACTGCCTAACACTTCCTATCCTAGGGAAGCCTTAATATACTTTATTATTTTATGTAATATATGATTATATAATTGAATTTATAAAATAAATGTTATTACATAATACATAACACATGAAAAGTATGTTCTTCTGTTCGTAGGTTAAGGGAGAGCTTCTCATGAACCACATTTGTAAATTTTGAATAACAATATATAGGTAATAGTATTCTTCTATGCTTTGTTTGATTTTCTAGTTATTAAAGTGAATGTGATAGTTTTATATAATTTGGAAAACACTAGACAAAGCAATAAGCCAGTGAAATGTATTGTTTATCATCTAGTTTTAATGTTATGGTTATTGCAATGTAAAATAATTTTATCCTTAATTACTTTTGAAAAAAATAAATGGAAATTTACTAGTGTAGAAACTTTCTATGTGTTTTAGAGCTACTATTGCTAAGATGAAACATCATTACTGAAAACAACTTAGAATTATTCCATATCAATGTTCATTTTTTAAAAAATTCAGAGCAGAAACTCAAACAGGGCAGGAGCTTGGAGGAAGGAGTTGATGCAGATTCCATGCGGGGGGTGGCGGGGAAGTGCTCCTTACTGGATTGCTCTTCATGGTTGGTTCTGCTTGCTTTCTTACAGAACCCAGGACCACATGCCTACAGCCTGTAATTAGTGATGCACTTTTTCAGCTGAGGTTTCCTCTTCTCCAATGACTGCTCCTGTGTCAAGCTGACATAGAACTAGCAAGCACAACTGAACATGTGTCACATTGATACAAACACATCAACATTAAACCACAAAAATTTCTTTCTTGTTCATTTCCAAGATCACACACTAACACTAATAAGAACATAACAGTATAAAATTTTACAAATACTAAAGGTCACAGTCTGTAAAACTTCAAACACATAAATTCCAAATTCTCTTTAAAATATCCAAACTTTATTTTAGAAATCAGTCTTTGGAAAACTCCAAAATCTCTTTAAAACTTTAAATTCTCTAAACTATAGGCTCACTTATAGTGAATAATAATAATGTTAACAATTTCTTCTTCAGCCTGGCAGTGGTAGCCCACACCTTTAATCCTAGCACTCGGGAGGCAGAGGCAGACAGATTGCTGTGAGTTAGAGGTCAGCCTGCTCTACAAGAGCTATTTCCAGGACAGGCTTCAAAGCTGCAGCAAAACCCTGTATCGAAAAACCAAAATCTTTTTTTCTCTTCTTCTTCACAGGGGAAGAACCAGGGCACAGTCTCAATCATATCAAGAAAACCAAACCGTTGGGATTTTTTTTTTTTTGGTGTGTGTGAAGATACACACACTTCATACACTGTGTGAAGATATATCTCTGTCTTTCCTAACCTGCCTAAGACACCTTATGGTTGGTTTAATGAAGAGCTGAATGGGCAATAACTAGGTAGGAGAGGACAGACAAGACTTCCAGACAGAGACTGGAACTCTGGGAAAGAATCTGTCAGCTGGAGAGGAAGTCGGACATAGGGGTAACGAAGAGAGGTAACAAGTCATGTAGCAAATCGTATATTAATATAGAAGTGTCAATTTAAATTTTCGGAGCCAGTTGGAAACAAGTTTAAGCTAACACCAAGTTTCCATCATTGATAAAATGTCTCAGTGTGATTATTCAGAGGCTGGTGGTCCAAAGAAAGACCTGATACATTGAACACTAATTGTGTAATGTCCAAGGTCTCCTATCCACTCAGTATCTTCTAGAGTTCTCCAAAAGATTTGGGTCACTTCTCTGGCTCTGTCCTCTGCAGCAAACACAAATTTGTCTTCTAAGCTCAGGCAGATTCCACTACATTGCTGCGATTGTTCTTGGCAGGCATCCCATTGTACTGTGTTCTCATAATACTGGGCCTTCCCCAATAATCTCTCCTAGATCTTCATGGTGCAAACCATAATTTTTCTTCATGATCACTTCAGTTCTGGGCATTTATTTAACTGCTACTCTGGTTTCAACTTTTTCAGTGGCCTTCCTGTTTTCTCACTGTATTCCATGATATCTTTATAACTTCAAGACTAATATTACCACCTGGGAGATTCCTACATTACCAAGTTATTCTTCCAGGACAAAGTACAAACTTGGCCACTTCTGGAGCACAGATTCTGTGTGCTGGCTCAGAAGAACAATTCCCAGAGATTTCACTTTGATGATGCTGGTCTCTCCTTAATCCCTGCTAATTTATTAGCTCCAGCTGATCAGCGAAGATGATCTCAGGAAAGCAAAGGTTGTACTTTAGTGGTTGTGATATATTTTTAATCTTCAGCTCTCCCTAACCAGAACCACAGATCCCTCACAAACTGGCCTGGTATAATGCTTGCTTCCTTTGAAACTTTACAAACCAGGTCTGCATTATCTGTAGTAATTTCAACGTCTTATCTTCTAACTGGAAAAAAACCTCACTGAGCTCTCAACCTTCAGTGACTTTTCTCACTGTAAGATTCAAGTCCTTCAAAAATCCTCTCTAAAATACATGGTCATGTCTGTCACAGTAATGGTCCTACTGTCCTGATATAAATTTCTGTCTTAGGGTTGCTATTGCTATGATGAAACATTATGACCAAAAGCAACTTAGGGGAGGAAAAGGTTTACTTGGCTTATGCCTCCACATCACAGTTCATCATGGAAGGAAAAGGACAGAAACTCAAATAGGGAAGGAACTGACAAAGAGGACAATTAGGAGTGTGGCTTACTTTTCTTTTTCCACATTGGTTACTCTATCTGATTTTCTATAGGACTCAGGACCACCAATCAAGGGATAGACCAACCCACACCCAATGGCTAACTAGTTAAGAAAATGCCCTCTGGGCTTGCCTACAGCCTGATACTATGAAATCATTTTCTCAAATGAGAACCCCTCCTCTCTGATGACTGTATCTTGTTTCAAGTTGACTTTCTGATATACATAATTACATGAAAGAATTTAGGTGGAGTCACCATAGGATGGGCAGAATAGTGCCCCATTTTAACATTTTGTGAAACGAACTAACATCTAAAGGACTAGGAATAGGTTAAACTTGTTGAGTCATTAGTCAAAAATCATATGAATCCTCTATCCCCCCAAATTAATAAGCTACTGCCAAGATTATTGCTTGGTCTCTACAACCTGTAAGGACTTCATTTTTTTTTTTTTTTTTTTTTGTTTTTCGAGACAGGGTTTCTCTGTGGCTTTGGAGCCTGTCCTGGAACTAGCTCTGTAGACCAGGCTGGTCTCGAACTCACAGAGATCCGCTTGCCTCTGCCTCCCAAGTGTGGACTTCATATTTATGTCACTGGTCACACAAAAAAAGTTGAGTTGGTATCCAAATAGTAGCTTCATCCCTACTGACTAGCATTGAAACTAATATCTTGATATTTTTCCTGTATTGATATGTAATTTTTTCTGTGATCTTACAGAGGCTGAGTCCTATCAGTATTGTTTTCCAGAGATGTTAGTGACAAAAATACTGAAGCAGAGAATTGGGGTGATTCTGGACTTTTCTTTACAATGGGAAAATTGTTTTGCTGGTATAGATATAATAGTGATATCAATGTAAATAATGAAAATGAATATTTAACATAATACTAGATGTCTCAATCCCAGATATTAGAAATTGCATATAGATAGATGCAATAGAGTAGTCTCACACTTGCCCAGAATTGAGTATAATAAAGGGTTCTTTATTTAGGGCTAGACTCACAGATCACACCATCCTCTGCATGAACAGGGAACAGGAACCGAATCCAGCAGCCAACATGGAGAGGCCTTGAAAGCTTTACATCTGTATTTGTAGTACAAGAGACTACGCCCAAGTGTTAATGAGAAACTTTTCAGCTGCTTCAGACTCTTGTCTAATTTCTGTGGCAGCTTCCAGTCTTCCAATCAATAGCAAGAGCACTGTATAAGTGGTCATTTTATTGCTATATTAAAATATGCTGCAACATTATAAAGACATTTAAATATAAATATTAATGTGGAAATAATATTTATATAAAATTTAGGCGTGAATAAAATTTTTGTCCAGTGCTTTGTATAAAGTAATATAGTTAACGCTTCGCTAGAAAGGCTCACAAAGATATGATGTACTTAAGGTCACAGAGCTGTATGTTTCAAAAATTTTATAATTTAATATAATTTAAACATTTTATAACTTAATAATGAATAATCATATATGCATATAATTAGAGGTAAAAGGAACACAGAAAGTTAATTTATAGCACAATTGAATATCACCAAAAAATAACATGTCTTTTTTTTGTTGTTGTTCTGGAGAAAATATTTCAGAATCCAACATTTTATTTTTCTGAGACAACATGCTGAATAAATTTATATGGGAATTTTACTCTATGAAACCCTCAAAGAGTCCCTTGCATTTCCTGATTGTCTGCTTTCTATGACTGATGTGAATGAGCCTGAGTCTTTCTCAAGCAAAGCAATTAGATCTGTGTTTTTGCCTTTACTTCAATGTGTGATTAAAACAAGATTTACTTTCCTTCAGCTGGTCCTATTTCCACATGAATGATTTTTCAATTAAATATGCCCACTCAAAAATAATTCTCATATACATGAATTGAAAACCACCTTAAATAGAAACGCTGTTTTGGAAAAATCAGAATGCATTTTTGAATGGAAATGACCGAGACATTTTACAAATAACCTGATGCTACTATCTTATAATTGTTTTACATGTGTAATCTGTTAGAAAATTTTCTACTTTCACTGGTTTTCATGGGAGTTTTTGTGGAAATTTGTTTTTTTCATATTTCCAGAAGGAAATATATAAACATGTACTATAAGATATACATCTATTCTTCTGATATAATTATAGTCAGTAAAGCAATTGTCACACTATTTGTGGAAAAACATGAGAACAGTTTCTTCTGATGCTTTGGTCTATTGGGGAATATTATCCAGAGTTCAGAAATAATTGCATAAACCTGATAAAACTGAAATTAATGTGCATGGTGATTAAAGTATGTTCTAGAAGTGGATTCTCTCTGGCATGAGTAGACCTTGGATTCTGTAATATATATTTCTCAATATGGCATTGAAACATCTCAAATGAACAAAATTTATAAAAAAAACTATCTGGCAACAAGTCCTTCTTTCTGGAGAAATGTAAATAGAAGAACTTGAAAATAACAGTAGACTACGCTATACACATATAGAGTTATAACAAACTTGGTCCATGTTCCTTTTTAAAAGTTCTTTATATTCTATCTCTCTGTCTATTCATCCAGTCTCTCTCTGTCTGCCTCTTTGTTGCTCTCTCTTTATGTGTGTGTGTTTATATATGTTTGTATTCTTGTGTGACTTGTGCTTGTGTGCATATGTACATGTATGTGTGTGTGTGTAAGATGAGAGATGCATACCAAAGTGTATGTGTAGAGGCAAAACAACTTGCTGTAACTTATTTTTTCCTTGTACCTTCACATAGTTTTCTGTGCATAAAATCAGGTCCCCACAGCTGGAGTCAAGAATATAGATTCTTGAACTTTTACCTTTGTTAATACACTATTTTTGAGCCATGGGAAGTGAGTGTAGGTAAACAGATATATCAAGTAAAGCATCCAGTACTCTCAAACAAGTTTGGGATCACTAGTGTGAGTTTAAACTGCAAACTTGACACAACCTAAAATCACTTGAAAAGGAGTTTTAGTAAGGAAATAGCTAAGTCAGGTTGCCTGCAGGAACACAGAGGATTGACTCGATAATTAGTTGATGTTTAATATTGTACCCTGGCAGGAGTTCCAGGAAGGAGAGACAAAGCTAATAAAGACAATCAAGGAAAGAAGCAAGAAGTAAAACATGCATTTATTTCTCTCTACTTTTGACAGTCTATATAAGGTGACTAGCTGCTTGATCTGCAGTCTTACTTTTCCCCACAATGATGGATTATCAGTCAAAGAAACATTTTCCCTGCAATGATGGAATTATCAGCCAAATGAACATTTTATCCCCTAAGCAGCTTTTCTATCAGGATATTTATCACAGAAACTGAAATGAAAGTAGAACACCTACTTTCTTGGAATAAGAAATGAATGTTTTTCTTCTTCTTTGTCAAAGAATACGCTTAATATGAACTTCTCATTTTGATCACCTTTTAGGCACTCTTTAGTCTAATTCTAGGGTTCAGCTATTAGTTTGCTTGGGATTTAAGATAACAATTGCTACATGATTCAGAGATCTTCTATTACAAGACAATTTACAATAAACAACAAAGTAAAATCCATATTAAATATATTCTTATCACATTTCATTAAATACTAGTAATAGGATTACAAATCAAATATTTTTAGAGACTTAACTCTAGTAAATATTTTATTGCAATATTTCAGTGAGTGGAATAGGCATCTCTTCTACTTAAGTGCTAAATATTTCTCACATGAGCTGCCTCATTCAATCTTAAGAGGAGGTGAGGTGCCTAGTCTTACTAAACTTGATTTACCACATTTGCTTGATATCCCTGTGATACCTGATGTTTTCTGAAGGGAAAAGGAAGAGGAGGGGGGGTCTATGGGAGAGGGGAGGTTGTGGATTGAGACTTGGAGGAGAGGATGGAGGGGAAACTATAGTCAGGATGTAATATATGAAAGAATAATAAATTAAAGCACACATATATATAAAGTTTGTGCAAGTTTATATATATATAAATATAAATGTAATATATATAAATAAATATAAATATAAAGTTATATTTTGTAGTGTTATTTAAAATGACAGAAATATAGTTACATTTGTTAATTTAGCCACATAAAAGAAATGGAGATTATGAGGGAGAAACCCCTTGGAAATTTAAAATTAATAGTATACTAAATACAAACTCTTAGGTATATATGAAATGGTAGATACACATAAATAGCAAAGCAGGACTCAGTAATGGTATTTATATATTATATATACATATGCATATGAGTGTGTATATAATGATAATAATAAAATAAGCAATACTAGATTTGAGAGAGGAAGTGAAATATAGGCAGGTGGCCTAGAGGTCCCATGACCTACAACAATAACCAGTCTGTCATGATAACCCTAAGGGTACATCAATGGCATGAATATATTAGTAGCAACAAACAACTCTGTAACTGCACTGAATACACACTCAGCAAGAGTAAAATGATGCCTTGTGGAGGAAACATAGTTGACTACCCAGGGTTTGTGACATCATGGATCATGGAGGAAGGCACACAAATGCTGCTTTACTAAGGCAGCATAATCCCTAACTATTACTCTATTTGTTCTTAAAACACGAATATAAGCGTAGCTCTCACTACTCGTCAGGCAAACATATTTTTGCAGGCGATGGAAACCATTACAGTGTTGTGGAGATGAGTCCTAATGGCCGTATTAATGTATCAACCCTTCACCTAAGGCTTATAAAACAGGAGGAAGAGAAAGCAGAATGATTGAAAGAGCCACAAAAATTTGAAGTTTGCCATGAAACTGTGTCAGAAGCTGTGTCCATGATGTCTACATCCAAAAAATAAAGTCAAACCAATAAACATGACTGCCTAAGCATGAGATTAACAAGGATAATAGTAATAAACATACAGATATGATAGTATAAAGCCCATGGGACCTCAACCATAAACAAAGAACCACAGGCAACTAAAGAATGTTGAGATCAGGGGAAATAGTCATCCCAAGGTAAGAACACATCAATTGGTTGCTTGATACTAATACCTGAAAAGATTTACATACATTTCATAGTGAGAAGATTACATTTATATATTTAGGAATACACACACACACACACACACACACACACACACACACATCAATTAATGACAAAAAAGGCCATGAATTTCAGGACAAAATAAAAAGACAAAACACCAAACTGTGAATATGTATGTATTCACCATATATTTATGAAATATAGCAGATTGTCGTATGCATAATATACATCAAGCAATTATTTATATGCAATTCATAATAAAATATTATATATTTGAATATTATTATATAAATTAATTCCTGACTACATCTAACCTTCAGAAGTTCAATACACAGCTGGGCAGTGGTGGCACATACCTTTAACCCCAGCACTCAGGAGGCAGAGGAAAATGAATCTCTGTGAGTTCGAAGCCAGCCTGGTCTACAAGAGCTATTTCCAAAACAGCTAGGATTGTTGCATATAGAAAAACCCAGTCTCAAAACAAAACAAAGAAACAAAAAATAAAACAAAAACAAAAAACCCAAACAAACAAGAAAAGAAGTTCACTACACAAATTATTCATTGTATGAATAATTTGAAATGCCTTGAAGTATTTGATTTAAGCAATCATATCACAGTGAACCTGTAAAACTTAAGAAATGAAGAAATGAAAATTTCTCTGAATTTTCCACCAAGCTCTAAGAAAAAAAAAATGAAGACCGTCATCATCAGATATATCTCAAAATTTTCTAATGTCAGTGGGATAATAGATGGAGAATAATTTCTTATAGTTTAGCACATATTTAAAGAAAACACAGAAGAAAACTAAGATTTATAGTTAAATAAAAGATTTTATAACAAAAAAAATAATTTACACTGTGTACTGGTGATGTGTGCCTTTAATCCCAGCACTCAGGAGGCAGAGACAGGAAGATTTCTGTGAGTTTGAGGCTAGTCTGGTCTTCAAGTGAGTTTCAGGACAGGCACAAAAGCTACACAGGGAAACCCTGTCTTAAAAAAAAACAAAAAATAAAAATATTATTTTAACTTTAATGCCAACATTTGCAAATTTTCACAAATAATAAGACCATTAACAAACTACTGATATCCAGGTTTAAAATATTATATAGATTTTAAATCATAGTTCTATAAAAAGAATATAGTTTGAAATATGTGATAAATTAACCAAAAGCTTAAAACAAAATTCATAATTGTATGTATTTTTAGTTTGTCCACTGTCAGTTTAATTATTTAATTTATTTACTTAGTATGCTAATTTATTTACTAATTAGTATGCTAATTTATTTAATTATTATATTTTATTGAATAATAGTGAAAAATTTATAATATTTAAAAAATATTTATCTATTCAGTACTTAAATATTTTCTGAGCTATTGTCCAGACTGTCTTTCTTAATTCAAAATAAAATAAATAATATGAATCTTCTATTTTTATCAAGAATATTCAAATGTTTTACTTGGAGTAGATGTTGAAGACAGGGAGAATGTTAAAGCAATAGAAGTTAATAGGTAGAATTAAAGTAGAGAGGTAGAGTATTAGAGGTAGATTCAAACATAGAGGGAAGTGTAACTGTGGAAGAAATCAGGAGGTTGGGGGAAAGGTTAACTCATGGAAGAGTGTATAAGAAAAACATTTTAAAGTCTACTTCATAGATCAGGTAAAAATATAATTGAAGTGAGGTGGGGTGTTGAAAGGTTATTCTTGTCTTAAGAGCACTAATTGCACTTCCAGGGGATCCAGTTTTGATTCAATTGACCTCATTGTATCTCACAAAAATAATTATATTTGGGGGGGGGTTATTCCCTGTAGCATGAGGACTTTATAGTAAACACACACTCCAAGAAGAATTATTTTCCCCCTAGTGGAAGCTATCGAAAGATATGACTTTATAAAGATGTGCAGAGTGTCATTTAGGGTGACCTAACAGAAGAGAATGGGCATTATGGGATATATGGCCATACTTCATTGTGCACATATATGAAATTCTCAAATAATAAAGTTATAAACCTTTTCTATAAGAAGTCAGTGGTTAAATATAGTAACTGTTGTCAGTCTCACTGGAATGCTGAAAAATATCCCTGCCTCTACCTCCCAAGCATTAGAACATCCCCAAGGCTCATAACAAACAATGACTTAAAAATATTCTTTGATAATTTCATATACATACACAATATACTAGAATCACATTCAGTCTCTTTTTTCTTCCACTCTTCTCGTTGAAACCCCTCTATCAGTTTTCCCTCTAAGTTCTTTGTGCTTCATTTGTTTTATTTTTTT
>NC_022010.1:91612438-91621724 GCF_000317375.1 Microtus ochrogaster
AGGTGTTCATAGGTTTGTGGGTTAAAGTCAGGGTCTTCTATTAGATTCCATTGGTCGACTTCTCTGTTTTTATGCCAATACCAAGCTGTTTTCAATACTGATAGCCAAAATAATCTTATACAATAAAGGATCGTCTGGAGGCATTACCATTCTTGTGTTTTATTTTTTAACTTTTCCTTGTATAATGTGGTACTAGCCATACGCATGAGTGTGAATCCATCTACTGTAGTCCACTTACCTTACAGGTAACCACATCTCAAAATAAAAACTGTCTCTTCCTCATTGTAATATTTAAAATTATTGTGTTGTAGAGAGCAACTCAAAATATTTTGCTTATGCATTTTCGCCATATTTGTAATATTTCTGTGTTGAGAATATTGAAATTCTCTGTTCTAGCAAATTTGAAATAGGTGATATAATGCTTTTAACTAGAATCATCATTGGGTGTGACATGAAAATGCACTCAACTTTTTTCTTCTTTTGGAGCTGTAATATTTTGCCACTAACCAGTTCCTCTGTTACTTGTTTCCTGGTTATAAAGCCTTGGCTTTTCAGTATTATACATACATAACCTAGCCTACAGCTGGCTGTTTTACAGAGTCAAACACTGCATAAATTCAAGTAACACTGAAAATAAAACGTAATAAAACTTAACACAAGTGATTTTAAAATGAGTGAAAATAACTTGATGAGGGATGCCACAAATATGTTTTATTACCATTCGTTAATAAAGAAGCTGATTTGGCCAATTGCCAGGCAGAATAGAGCCATGCAGGAAATCCAAGCATAGATAAAGGGAAATGAGGATGAAATCTGGGAGACATCAGCAGCCACTACGGAAGCCAGTTGGGAGGTAAAATGTCACATGCATCAATGTAAAACATAGAATATTAGAAATGTGTTTATTTATATGTAGAACTTACCAGTAAGAAGCCTGAACCATTGACCAAACAGTTTGTAAATAATATTAAGCCTCTGAGTAGTTATTCAGGAATTAGCAGGCCAAAGAGGAACTTCAAGTTAGAATAACTGATTAGACAAATTTAGTAAAAAGTAACAAAAGAAAAAATATGTGAAAAGTGTTCCATACTAGTAATCATAGTATATGCATTCAAAACATGATGAAATATCTAATCAATTCAGTTATTATAACAGCTATTGAAAAGAGAGCCAGTGCCTAAAATAAAAATAGAGAAAAAAGAACAAATATTTTAGATATATAATAACTTAATTTATTATGATTTTATGGAAAAACTTTAAAATAATGCGAGGGAGAGACATATGTGCATTCACACACTTACACACAGAAACACACACACACACATGAGAGAGAGACAGAGAGAAAGAAGCAGACAGACAGATAGGGAACCAACTTGCAGAAAGTAAAATGATTTCATGTTGTTGAAAAACATACTTTTGCTCAAACACTATAGCAAACAACATCAATATTTCTCAAAATATAAATATACAGTCACCTTTTCATTTGGAAACTTGACTACTGAGAGTATGTCCAGGATATTTTTTCTCTTAGGTAATTCCAGTATATTTTTTAATTGGGTAATACTTTCGCTGAACTTAATAAACACATAGATATGAATTATTGATTTGACAAAATTTTAACATTTTTACAGTTGAAACTCTTACAAATGTTATAGTTAGTTTATTTGTAAAATTTATAAACACAGGTAGTCTTGATTTGTGAGTTGCTTACTCTAGAAGAGTAAGAAAAATGGATATTACTAAATAAATTCTAAGTTGGTTTCTATTTGACATTAACTAAAAACTGAATGTGTTTTTGATGTTGTTCAGAAGTTCTCTTTTTTCAGTTCCTCTGGTAGCAGGTTTATCAGGAGGTTTTGAATTTTTAATGAAAAAGATTGATCCACAAGTGCTCTATTTTCCCATTTGTTTTGCACAATTATACATCCTGCATTACCTCTTAATATGTGGCAAACTGCAGATCTCTCATACTAGTTCCTTGGATACTGTTCTTGGTTCATACTATTAAAATGCATGTGATACAGCAAGGAAAATGCCATAAATAAGTATTCACAAAAGATCACATATATATGTTAATTCTATGGGTTGATACTAAACATCGTGGATTGATATTTAAACATTGGAAATTACTTGTATTTTCATTAGTTTAGGAACAACAATCTCATTTTATGTACATGGTCAATTGTTTAAGTAGATTATTAAATATTACATTACTTTTCATACCTATAGGAAGAGTAAAAGTTCTAATAACTCATTAATTATAAGCAAAGACAAAATATATATAAAATAAAATTCATTGAACACATCATTATTATTTTATTTTGCAGTTAAGAAAAATAATTTGTGGGGTAGTTTAACAACTATCTCCTAATAAGAAAGTGCTACATACTGAATCTAAGATTGAAACACAGGCAAGTTTCTAAGAAAGGGCATCTGTGACAGAGAAAGAACAGTTAGGAATAAGTCCAACAGTGTATATATTGGCATTATACATCAGTAATTCCAGGAGTACTATTTTATTAGCAGTTCTGCCTGGCTGAAGTGTCTACATCCTTCGTCATTTCCAAATAAAACTCAGGTATGGGAGTTAAATGTTACATATATGTAGATAAATTAAATTGAATTCACTAAAAGGCCAAAGTCATCTTACTTTGTTTTCTCCCTAATATCCTGTTTCAATTTAATTCCAAAATTGTCCTTTACCTTATTTTTGAGACTATAATGGTCAAAGCATTTTTTACATCCATCATTTGTGCTTCTTTTTGAAACTTTATCATTATTTGAAATTAAATAGAATCACATAATTTTCTTATTTACCTTCCCATTCTCAAGGTCCTCCCATTTACATGTTTTCTTGTTCACTCTCTCAAATTTATGACCTTTGTCCTACTTTTGTTAATTACTGATATAGATGCATATATAGTTATTGATATGATCTATAGGTGACATATTTATACATAATATATATGTTTATGTATATGTGTGTGTTGTTATGTACAATCTGCTCAGGTCATATAATGTTACTTGTATGTATATGATTTCAGGATTGGTCACTTGGCTTTGGATAACCTGTCATGTTCTCTTTTCTAGGGAAGAATATTATTTTCTTCTGCTTTCAGCATTCCTTAGTTGTCTATAGTTGTTTGTATAGGGATAGGACTTAAGGAGACTTCCTCCTTCCATGTTACCATGTCTGTGGTTCAGGGCATCTTGGACATAAACATTTGCTCCTTAAGTGTCAATCTTTTACTCACACTCAACAGCTCTCAGTGACTTTCCCACAAGAGCTACTTGACGTGATCTCATAGGAATGCTTGTCTTTGCTGAAGCAATCCCAGACAGCCTCGATTCTACTCACAAAAGAGTCCATGAAAGCAAATGGTAACACATAAGATTCTGTTTGTGTTAAACCACATCTTTGGTTTTCTTCAAGTTCTTTGCTACTTTGCTCTTCCATTTGTACACATACAAATCAAATATAACATACTTAATGTTATCAAACTTAGTAGTCATGACACTCTTAATGTAAATAGGACCAACTTATATTTATTCTTTAAAATGCCTTCCTTTTTTCTAAATTAAATTTTAAAAAGAAAGACAACTATCATATAATTTCTTGAAGATATATAAAATTATTTAAAGATAATGTATACATGTGGTATGTCTTAGTATTAAATATATCTGATATCTTACACTTTATAGATTCCAGGTAATCACATATCTATTCCATCTATCTCCATTATATCTTAGAAAAAGTCAAAAGTAGTGAGATAATTGACTGATGACAAATTCCAAATATTTTACCAGGAATTTGTATGTGGTTCCACAATAAGCCTATTTTGACCAAAAACTATAATTCAAATGGAAAGATGTAGATGCTTTATGGACATGTCTCAGATTGAAAAATATTGTATGAGAAAGCAGGAATATTATTTTCTCAAAATGTGCCTGTATTTAACAATATAAAATATCCTATAGTGATAATAAACACAAGCATATTACTACATCCATCACTGACACTAGTCTAGTAATGGACCAGGAGAAAAAATGAAAAAGTACAGGTTCTCAGAGATAATAACATGCAAAGTAATTGCAAAAAGAACCATTCCTTAAGTGTACCACCCTTTAGCCTTTCTTTGTGTAGCAGCATTTAATTTGTTATAAATCAATACCTTTGAGGAAAAAAGGGGGCCTTTATTTACTTATACAGCCTAATATGGTATTGTTTGAAATCGTCACCTGAGCATAGTATAGATTGAAACATTCATATATTCAACTGTTGGTCAAACAAATCATTTCATTCATCATGTCAAGGAAAACAGCAGAATTCTTAATGTTTCATACTTAATTTTACTGTTTTTGAAATAAATTTTATTATGTTAGTCTGGAATTGATTTTTGTTTTTATTTTTTATTTTAACAGTGTTGCACAATAATATTTCTCACTTCTGTTTCCTCCTTCCACTTGCATACAATATATATCTCCTTGCTTATAAGAGTTAATATAGTTCAGAAAAAAATTACAGAATGCCAAGCGTCTAAAATTATCACAACCCAGAACATATTCCATGAGCTATGAAGTGGGAATCAAGAGAACATAGAAAAATCAAGACATTCACCTACTAGGAAAAGAAATACATATTTGCAAAACTACAATGAATAGATATCACAAATGATGAGGAAAAATTAACAAAATGTAGTTAGTGAGCTATGATCATAACGCCACTTAGACCAAACTGAAAATTAAGAGAATAATCAGAAGTGTTGTTACATTGACACACTCTGACTAGCTCCAAAGCAGTAGCTCAGAGTGTCTGTATCCTTATTGCAATTGCTCAAACCAAACACCAAATCAAATATCCAGTAAATATATTTGATTAGTGACAATTAAAACAGAAAATTAAACCATAAGTTGATAAATTAAAATCCTTGGGGTCACCTCACAGAGTTCTGGTGTCCTGCATAGTGTTTCTTAGAACAGTGAAAAGGAAAAATTCCTTGGGATGAGGAAAGAGTAGCAGTGCATTGTCTCTGGGCACAGAGGTCATGTGTAGAGACTGACTTTACCCCCAGTTCAAGCCTATGATTTTCCATGATTGAATCAGATGATAATGAGGATCACCTCAGCAGAATCAAATGGAAGTTTAGAGATAGCTAAATAACAGCCTTTGCAAATTAAAATATACTTAAGTTTCCTTCACCAATGTCATAATATTGTCCTTATTTATCTGGAACCTCAAATGTTCTGGGAGAAGACATTTGAACAGTAGCCACATTCATTTTCCCATAATCAATTGTCTTTGCCTCCATACCTTATACAAAACAGATGATTACTGCTCAGAGTTCTGTATTTACTAAGTCCAATATAAGATACTGCCACATTTACTATGACAGATTCTACACTTTAAGATTGGGTATCTGTGAAAATGGATAGTGAAATATGAATCAAGTAGTATCTTATAGGAGCAGCATTCCCACTCCATGTCTGAGATAGTCATGGAGTTGTCTCTTAGGTGGTCATATTTCTTAATGCAATCAAAATGCAGAAGACTTTTAAATATTTTAATCTTGGGTGACCCAAGCATTCAAAACATCTGAAGGTAAGAGAATGTGGAAACTACTTTGTTTGTAGAAGCATTATGAATTCTGATTCTTGATTTTAAAATCTCCTTAATTACAAAAGAAGTTTTTTGTTTTTAATATATTTTAATTAGAATGGTATTTTATTATTTTTCCTTGGGCACATTGTCCTTCTGTCCCTTTCTTAGTACCCACACTGAATCCTTTCCCATAACCTTTCCACTCTCAAGCTGATAGCCTCCTTTTTGATTATTATTGTTTCACATGCAAATTCATATGCATGCTTGCATGTGTTTATGAATGAATTGGCACAAATACATATAAATGCAGCCCAGTGAATTGATTTTTCTTGATAGTGTATATGTGATGTTAACACTTGCCACACTTCATTGCACAATCAATAAGGAATCTCATCCCTTAAAGAGGCCATTTTTTTTCCAGCAGTCATTAGTTCCCTACAGTTCCTTGTCTAAGTATAGTTGAAGTTGACCTCCTTCATGTTAATAAGTCCATTGCTTTTGCCGTTGTTCTGGCCTTGTTTATGCAGTCATTCCTAGGAGAGACTGTTTCACAGCAAACTTCCTCCTTATTTCATGATATTCCTTGAGGCATAAATGAAGCAAATGTGATGCAGTTATATCTTCTGGCGTTGGGCTAGCCATGATCTGTTGATCTCCACACTGTCCCATCTGCAGTTACCTGAGAAAGTCTCCATTTGCTAAAAAAGAGTAGTGTCACCATTGAGGTGTGAGAGTGTCAGTTATCTGGGTATAAGGACAAGATTTAGAATGTTGTAAAGGATCATGTTGATCTAGCAAATAATGCTAGTGGATCCATACTACTGAGAAATTGTTTGGGATTCTGGGTGTGATCACAGCTAGAAAATTTTCAGAAAGTTACTGTTAGTGACTAATGATAAGACCATCATAAGTGAATAGAAACTGGATAAGACATAAATTTGCATTTATCTATTTTGTGCTGACTGGAAATATAAGCCACTGTTTTTTAATAACTTACATATGAGGTATCCTTACATAAGGATAGCAGTAATGATCCCTCATAGGACAGGCTCAGAATTTCATTAGAAAAGCATGTACTCCCAAGAACACAGATGTTTGATTATTTTACAGCCTCCTCCAGGCTAGGCAGCAAATGGGTCTCTATGAACTGCATGAATAAGCTTGTATTGGGCTTGTTGGTACAATGGCCCAAGGTTAAAGTATTGAGTAAAAAACACCCCAAGTTACTTGTTGTGATAAAGATGACTGCTTAAAAGAGAAGGGATATGAAAAGAGAATGCAATGGATTAAACAGATGGCAAAGAATAGGATGCTAAAAGGTATTACGAATTCCAAGCTAATTCTGCAAGAAATGTTTATATGCTACAAGCAAGGGAAGACAGAAAATAAAGAACACTGTTAAGATTCTAGATTGCTTGATGAAATGAAAGACAATGTCTTGAACCAAAATATCATTAGATAAAATGTTTCTTAAGGGATGTTGATGAGCATGTAAAACAGAGCATTTCTTTTTAAACTCGTTAGGACACCTGATGCTTAGACAAATGGTGTACCCATTTTGAAAATGTTAAGAGAAACAAAAAATAGTGCATGTGTTTAGAGACATCACAGAACATAGTGAACTAAATGGAGGGGAGGAAGATAGATGTCATAGCCCATGCTCAGGGATGACTCACTTTGTCTAATTTGTAGTTACTTGAAACTACTGAGTACACAACTAGTAATGGGGAAACACAAAAAGATTCAAAACAGAGAAACATTCATTGTGTGTGTCTGTGTGAAGCACAAACAAAAACAATTTAAGGTAAAATTTTGCTACAGTTTGAATGCTAATCTCCTTTCAAGTTCATGTTACGAATTATTCCTATTATGTCGACAGAATTTGCATAATGGCGTGGGTATATGGCTCCTTAGAAGAGTGCTTTCTATGCAAGCATTAGAATTCTGAGTTGGAGAACCAGATCTCAGCTTAATAGATAAAAAAAATACCTATAAAAGTATACCTATGTTTAGTAAAATGTGCTTTTAATCCAATTACTGGGGAAGTGCACATAAGTGGATCCCCAGCCAGACCATTCTACTGTGTTCCAAAAACAAATAAAGCATACAATTTGTGAGGTCAGGCATCTCATGTTTACATTTGGCCACCACATAAACTTGCAAAAATGAGCACTAGTGTATATGTATTAATGTTCCCCTTTCGCATAGATGCTCATAAAACACATTTACAAACACACACACACACACACACACACACACACATGCACACATAGATGATATCTTTAAATAAACAGTCCACAAGGGCTCTAGGCTCAAGAGTGGATTATACAGTTAGTTTGGTACGAAAATTTGCCCCCCCCCATTTCTGTATTTCTCAATTCCTCTTGACCTTCCAGAAAAGAGAACAGACTGACATTGAACTCAGAGAGCAAGCCATACCAGACACTAAGTCTGCTAGTACCTGGATCTACCCTGCTGTAATGATTAAAAATATTAAATAATGTTTTACCTAAGTGGTATAGATGAATATTAACTTGTTAGAGAATGATTTTCTATTTACTGGTTACTTAGGTTCAGATAACCTGCCTTAGAATAAGAAATGGAATAACAGAACTCTTCCTAAAAGATAGAGAACTGATATGGGAAGGTCATATGTCAATCTGTTGATTTCATTGGTTAATAAAGAAACTGCCTTGTCCCATTTTATAGGCCAACACTTAGGTGGGTGGAGTAGACAGAACAGAATGCTGGGAAGAAGGGAAATGAGTTCAGATGCCATGCCTCTCCTCTCTGGTCAGATGTGATGAAGCTCCGGCCCAAGATGGAAGCAGGTCAGACATGCTGAATCTTTCCTGGTAAGACACCACCTTGTGTTGATACACAGATTATTAGAAATGGGTTAAGGAAGATATGAGAGTTAGTCAAGAAGAGGCTAGATATAATGGGCCAGGAAGTTTTTAAAAGAATACAATTTGTGTGTGATTATTTCGGGTGTAAAGCTAACCATGGGGGAGCCGGGTGGTACGAAAAGCAGGCCTGCCCACTCCTCTCACTACAGAGAACAAATCCAAGAGTCACCCTCTACAGATTTCTTCTCTCTATGATCTTATAATTGACACAACATGTGCTCCAGTCCTTTATTCTCTTGTATAACTTTATCCTATTTTATTCACTTTATTGTTCATAACTAACATATTTTCAATTTTTGAAATGTCTAGAAACAGTACCAGCTTGCAGATAATTCTTTATGTATGTTTGTTTGTGTGTTTCTCTATCTTTGTGTTTGTGTATGTGTGTGTGAAAGAAAGAGAGAGAAAGGGGGGTAGAAACAGAGACAGAGAGAGAGGCAGAGACAGAGACAGAGTTTAAAAACAAGAATACTCAAGGTTTTTTGACTTTGAACTCACAGTGTAAAATGTATGCTTATCCTTAAGAATAATACACATCTATACTTTAACTGATGACTTAAGTTGCATATGCACACAGTATGGCTAAAGACACTTAGATATTTCTTATAAAATAAGACATTAGAACATAGCCACTGATGGTAAGAGTAAGCAATACTGACGAATATCTTGCATATCATCATAGAACCTTCATCTGGTGATGGATGGCGATGGAGACAGAGACCCACACTGGAGCACTGGACTGAGCTCTCAAGGTCCCAATGAGGAGCAGAAGGAGGGA
>NC_022010.1:91622064-91654032 GCF_000317375.1 Microtus ochrogaster
TTTTTTTTTCCTTTTCTCAATAAAAAAAAAGAATAATAAAAAAAAGAACATAGCCACATAATTTGCAGTAATAAAATGCCAATGAAGACTGCTGTCCCTGAGGTACTGGATATACTTATCAGCATAAACTTCTAATGTTCTGATTATGTTTTGATAATGTTTATAAATGTATATAAACATCAGTTCAGCATGTACCCATACATTTGGATTATCTAAAGATAATCATCTTTAACTCCTCAGTGACAATATACTTATCAATACTGACGATATGAATGCTCACATTTTAATACCCTGTGTTAAAATCATAAGTTAGCCTTTAAAAATTATAGGTTTTGTTCTATTTCCATTACAAGGTCCACACCAGTGCTCATTCCATTTAATCATTTATTTATGTCCCCCTTCAAATAAATCCCTTGTATGTCCTATAATGATAGACAAGAAACAATAGAATGTAAACAGCTCCTGATATTATCTCAAGTAAAGCAAATTTGTGAATGCATAGATTAAACAAGGATGTAAGTTATACACTTCCACAGGTAATATTTCCTTCAGGAGTAACAGATAAATCAATGAAATATTAGAAAAACAAGTTCAAGAATACTTAAGGGTGATCTCTTATCAACCAATGTTTTCCACTCTTATCTGAGAAAACACATAAACCAAATTTTTACAGACTGTGATAATAGTGTCTCTTCTAGAATATAAATTAATTTAATACTGTCCTACTCCTATTGAATATTTTCATCATCATAGAGTGAATTTGATATTGTACATAGCTGGCACTGCAGGCTAAAGATAGCATTACATTTTAACATTGGCCACATTTGTAGATAGCATGACAGTATTTCATTAAATGTGACTGTATGAACTGTTCATGATGCTGATCACAAATGAGTACAGTTAAGAGTGCACTGTGCAAAAAACTTCAGGTGGATGAAATAATACCAGACAGATTTCTTAGGAAACTAAGCAGAAACTTAGTTGACAGGCAAGTAAAATTGAGGAAGAAATGGTACCTGCACTCTGAGCAAAACTGCACTGGTTATTACTTTTCCCATTGCTGCAAGGCAATATCAGTCAAAACAACCTGAGGGAGGATACACAAACACACACACACACACACACACAAATATATATATATATATATTTGGTTTACAGTTCTATGGGATACAGTCCTTGGGTGTAGATGAGGCATGATTGCAAAAGGAGGAGTTGATGATCGCATATACTACAAACTTTACTCTAAAGAGGGTAGCAACAGTTGATTAAGCCATTACCAGAAGGTCGTTTAATTATTCTTCATGAGAAACCTGAAGTCTTGAATAAATTTTACTATGGAAAGAATCCCATCCTTATTTATAGGAGGGTAATTATTTCATTATGGTTTTATTGTTTAAAACTTAAGACAATAATAATAAAGCTTTGAATGAATCAAATCATTAGCCCTACATTTCATATGTAACACTTCTCTAAGATTTAGAGTAGTTTTGCAAGGAGTCTCTTGTTCAAATGATGTTCTAAACCCAACATTCACCTACATCCCAAATTTGGCTAACAGGAAGGAATAAATAATTTGTAGAATTGTAATTCATATGTGGGAAGATAAGTTACAACTTTAAAAAAGTTATAATGCAAAACATTACACAATCACCATTTTCCCCAATATTAAATAGGAAATGAATCTTATAAAATGTTGTGCAAATTATAATACATTATATAACCTTTGAAATCTTATTACCATCCTGATAATTTACATAAAAGCCAAAGCAGTTAACAAACCAAAAATCAAGCCAAAATTGAAGCATAAGAAATTATTTCATGGGAAATCATTATAATCATGAAATAATCAATTTTCCATACCTCATGAAAATATATTTAACTCCAAACAAACAATCAAACAAAAATTTTAAAGTTACACTCATAGTTAATTATTCAGTGCTAGCAAAATCATTATTTGAGGAGAATCCATAAGCCCTTAATTTATGCAACCAGCATAAGTCATAACAACAATATATAAACATTTGCCAATATATACACAGATAAGTGTAGTCTGTACTGTGCATTGAGAGATACTTCTCTATACAACAGATGGAAAACACTGCATGAAACCACTACCAACCAAATTACAGAGAGTGGTGAAACTATGTAATGTTCCAGTGGATCCATCTACAAAACATTCCCACACTTAAGGCTCAGAAATATTCTGTGAAATTGTGTCTTTTAGTAATATCAGCATCTACCACCATGAAACCCCACCAAGGTGATAACACAAATGTGAGCTGAGCAAAGCTGGCACCAAGGAACAATGGTGCTGTTTACACAGGTGAAGCTAATTAATACCAAACATTTAAGTGGTTCTAAAGAAATTAAATTGGAAATACGAATAACAGAATCACTCCAAGATAAACTAAGTAAATAAATACATACGTAAGTGAAATTTAATGCATTATATCCTGCAAGGAATTTGACGGTTAAAGCACACATACTGATATAAGAGTGAGAAAAAATTCTTCAGCAAAATTTCTCATAGCAATTCAATACCTTAAAAGTCTGTAGCCACAGAAGACAGATTGCAGAGGACACACAGTCAATCTGGCTGTATTTGCACACACAGGTGGAGATCAATAACACTGTCAAGTAGTCACTTCATTCTCACCACAGGCATTAGAGTAAAGAAAGAGCTTGCAGAGGATCTGTGCCTTGATGCTCACAATGGAAAGCACCATAGAAGTCAAGCTGGTGTCCAATGTTGTTCCTATTCTGATGAGTCATTTCTGAAAATTGAAAGGAAACTTTTACTGTCAGAAGACACTTGGGAAGGGGAAGAGGAATTCCCTTGAATCACAGTATGATGTAACAAACATAAAATTGAAGTTGTGTTACTTTGAAATTAGTTACAACCTGGGGAGGGTCTTTATTCATATAAAGTGCTTATCTTTAAAACCTAACATTCTCTTTCATAAACTCTCCATTTATAAGTCATGTATTATCCCTTGTTTTAAATAATCAGTCCATCTTTTAATAAAAATGAATCACATTTATCAGCCCCTAATCTTTTGTAACTTCATGTGGAAATAAAAGTCTATATAATATTTATAGGTGCCAAAGCTATGGTAAACCTAGTAAATAACGTAGAAAACCTCCATATTTCTTCAAGAATTCTAAGATTCATACAGAAAAGGAAATTTTGTACAGTGCAATAGTGTATTTCAAAATTTAGTATTAAAGTTTCATCTTAAAAATAAGAAAAGCATGTGTTTTTAATTCCAAATGTCTAGATACACTTGATAAAAGGAGGCAATCACTGCACGTTACAGATTCACACATCTCAGGATACTCAGTCTCTTGCATGTCTTATGGAATTCTAAAGAAAACTATGTAGATGATGTGTGCCATATGCACATATTAACTTCTTTAGTAAGAAGAAAAATACACTCCTTAAGAAAAATTTTAAATCATATACTGGAAAATATAGTTTCATAGGGAATAAAATTCCAGTGAATACTTGGAGACATAACCAACAGACTCAAACAGTGTGATGTCAGCATTCTAAACTTTTAGGCAAGGCTTTTTTTTTTTTTTTTGGATAGATACAAGAATTTTCAAGACCTGGGGAAAAGGACACAGCGATGGTGACAAGAATGATGTATTTGTGACAAGAGAACCAAAAAAGCTTGTTTCTACTACTTGTGCTTTGCCATGAGGAAATACAACCAGGCAGATGACCACCCGCAAGCCAAGGAACAGACACTTGTCAGGTAACACATGCCTGCCAGCACTTCATCCTTGGACTTCTTACCCTTCAGCATCAAAAGAAATAAATGTTCATTGTTTAAGCCGCCTGGTCCATGATAATTTGTTACAGCAGCCTGAACTGATGAAGTGACTGAGACACATTGTAATGCAATGAAATGAAATCGATAAAAGAAGATTTATGTGTTTTCCTACTCAGATTAAAAACGGTGTCCAAAGAGCACTGAAACAAAATGAATTGCTTTTAAGAAGTCATCTTTTAGAGTAGAGAAGAGTTCAGTGTTCTTTTATGGTTTTTTTTTTTTTTGGTTGTTTGACTTTTCTAACTACCATGACACAGCATGTATTATAATAAAGGCCAATAATAACACTCAGTGTACATTTGCTAAATATTTGAATCCTGAAATGGAACTTGAAAATTAAAAAGTAAAGAAGAAACCAAAAATGTAAATTATGGCAAGATTTAGTTTGATGACTTTGAAGCAAGTAGTTTTTTATAAATATATATTCAGTTTCAGGAAATTTTATAGATGGGGATTTGGTATGGGAGGCCCTTTGTCTGTGAGTTGCTTTTCTTGTTTAATAAATAAACAAACTGCCTCAGGCTCCTGGCCACCAGCTAGCTTTACCGGAAATAACAACACACAAATTGTATTCTTTTAAACACTGCTTGGCCAGTTAGTTTTAGCCTCTTATTGGCTAATTCCCACATCTTGCTTTAACTCATATTTAGTAAACTGTGTAGCACCATGATGTGGTGTCTTACCAGGAATATTCTTAACCTGCATCCATCTTGGAGAGGAGAGTTATGGCGACTGCCTGACTCGGCTTCTTTCTCCCAGCATTCTGTTCTGTCTACTCCGCCAACCTAATTTTCTGTCCTATCATAGGGCCAAGTCAGTTTCTTTATTAACCAATGAAAGTAAACCATAGACAGATAACCCTCCTCCGTCACCTCAGTCTGTTGATTGATAGGGCAGAACTTAGGTAGGTGAGGAAGATGGAAACGAATGCTGGGAGGATGAAGGGCAGATTAAGGGGATGCCATGGATCTGCCTCCAGAGATAGACGTGCTGAAACTTTGTTGGTAGGTCACAACCTTGTGGTGATATAAAGATTAACAGAAATGGATTAAATTAAGAGTTAGCCAATAAGAAGCTAGAGCTAATGGGCCAGGCAGTGATTTAATTAATAAAGTTTCTGTGTAGTTATTTCAGGGCTAAGCTAGCTGGGCAGTTGGGACAAACTAGTGTCTTCTTCCTTGCAGCAGGGATTAGTTCAATATATTATTATAAGCAAAATAAGATAATCTAAATTAACTATTGTCTGTAACACCCAATTCTGTGTTACACCCTTGGTACAATTCGCATACCACTGTACCGTAAGCAAGTTGGGCAAGAGCCTGGAGATTGAAAGAACACACAAAGAGACCTGGGTCATTCGAAAGGAGATCAGCGATCAGCGGCAAGCAAGCCGTTCATTCAGACTTGGGGAAGTCCTTATCTACCTAAATGCTGCACAAGGACCTCTGCCCAAGCAGGTGGGAAATTACCATACCAACAATGCAGTCAATGCCCTACAGCTAATCACCAGGCGGGGCAGGGGAAGCACAGGAACAAACAGAATGCTTTTTCAGCTGACTAGAAACTGTCCTCGAGATGCACCCCAGGAAGAAGGGCAGAGCTGGGCCCTACAATTGTCTTCTCATTATTCTCCGTAACTGCTCACATATTGTGTAAGTCCTCATTTAGAAGATAAATTGTAAAAAAAGTACCTAATTTGTTTTATATCACCAGTCACTCAAGACAGAACAAGAGTTAATCATTTCCTCATAAGAAGTGAGGTACACAAATGTAGTGTGAATCATAGAGAGTTTCACTAGGAAGTATATGCAAAAAATGTGTACAGGGTTTAGGATGATCACAGTCAGTTTTTCAGAAATTCATGGTAAAATATTCATTTAGTTGCTACCCTTATACTATATATAACACAAGTGGAACAAAGGGTTATGAAGACATAGAGGAACATTTTACAGAAAATGCCTCTGACTGAATGAACAAATCATATATGGAAAGATACCCATACACTGAGTGAGAGAAAGAATATATATATACATTTTCATTGGCCCTCACTGACAAGTATGAAGGGAGTCAGGAAAGACAGAAATGGTTTGTGGGAGCCTAGCCAGTTTGGATGTTCACCTTCCTAGACATTAGACATGGACGGAGGGGGGAGGACCTTGGACTTTCCACAGGGCAGGGAACCCTGACTGCTCTTTGGACTGGAGAGGGAGGGGAAGAGGAGTGGGGGGAGGGGAAGAAGGGTGGGAGGAGGGGGAAACTTTTTTCCTTTTCTCAATAAAAAAAATCCTATAACAATATGAGAATCATCAACAATAAAAATATAAATTATATTAAAGAAAAAAAAGAATTTCCAGTGGAAGCATTTTACTAACATTGGCAGCAATTCCCTTCCATTTCCTATTTTCACACTTATTGGAGAAACACAAAGACAATTGGTGCTAAGACAACAAGAACAGCTTGTGCCAAAAGGTGAAGAATTTGTTACCAAACAAATGTGTCCTTATTTAAGATATCCAATTAAATTTTTACTTAAATGGTTTATTATATAGAATATAGAAAGCATGTTTTAATATGTTGAACATATCAAAAATATCTTTACTGCACATAGTCTTTACCAGGATCAACTATCATTATTTTGGGATGATAAGAAGAAGGGTTGTTATGTCCATATATTAACAAGTAGATGTTGAGACCACATATTCTGAAATGTTTAAATATCACATTAAGGAAATCCAAAGCAGTTCATTTTGTTCTGAAAAATTCCTTGTTATTTTCTTCTGTTAGTCTCCTACAGAGAGGATATTGAAGAAACAGAACCCTAGGTGCTTAAAGTAAATTGCCACTTTTTAACTCTCAAAGGAAAGATTGAAATATATTCTTCATAATAATTCATCATAAATTCCTATTTGTGAAAATCTGAGGAAATAATTCAATTAATATGTATTATTGCCACTGGACATTCATCTGTTTCTTTCCAATCTTACACTTTTATGATCAGAGAAAATCATGGGGTTCATGTGTACAAATTGAAACTAATGTAAAATGCAGATGAAAAATATTACTTATTAGTTCAAAAATTTGAGAACAAGGACTTACTAGTTCAGTTCTTCTAAGGACATTAGCATTACTGGATTCAGACATTCACTAATGTTAATTTAAAATGTTTCCTTCTTAACTAAACACAATCAAGCACTGTTAGGATTTCTAAAAGGTCAAAAGTCAAAAGACACTGCCTACTCTCATCACATTATTTAATGATGAAAAATAAGATAATCACAGATACCGTGGCATACACCAACTGTGTAGAAGATGATCAGATTGTTTCTGCCTTTCTGAATCTGGACCTGGGTCTTAAATACCAGGCAAGTGATTTTCAAGATGAACATAAGATCTGCTAGAAATCAGGAAAAGTTATTGCAGGGATTATACAAAAGAAGAACTAAGTTCCAGGAATCTGTCTAATAACTTGATACAATAAGTTTATAGATGCTGTTCTATATTATACGTGTACATTAATTACCTTTATTCTTCTTAATTTTGTAGAACTTCAAATACAAACTTTTTTATTTTCTCTTTTTTTTTCCTTTTCTGCTTTTTTGAGACAGGGTTTCTAGGTATGGTACTAACTGTCCTGGAACTCACTCTGTAGACCATCCTGGCCTTGAACTCACACAGATCAGCCTTCCTCTGACTCCCTGAGTATGAGTTTAAAAGGGTACATAAACAATGCCCTGCTAAGTACAAACATTTTACATTATCACTCTGCTAAAATATTTTGAAAACATATACAATAGAGAAACCATTCTCAGTATAACAAATATAATTTGGCATTCACTCCTTCTGGCTATCAAGGATGCTCTTATCTCATCATAAATGTCTGTCTTAGTATTAGTGATAATAAACAAAGTTATGACCTTAATATTAGGTTCTTCTAACAGTAGCTACTTCATTGACCATCACTCTATGATCTTATGATCTACCTTTCAGTATAAAAGAGATCATTGGAAACCATTCACAAGACAAATTAAAATTAAAATAGATTTAACATTCTCAAGTATGGAACCATTAGTGTTCAAACTAGCAAATGTTTGAAGGAAGTTTTGTTAAGGGATATTGAGCTGACCTAGCATTTATATTATTTGTAGATTGTGTTGGCAACTATATGCTTTGTAACAGCATATAGAATTACAGAGAAACAATGTAAGGAATACATTAAAGCAAGAGATGATATAGTTAAATTATTTAAGGTTGTATGCTAAAAAATATTGTGCCAGGACTTTGTATGATATGGTGGCAAATAGTAATTAAATAAATTACTGAAATAATTAATTGATATAAACCACAGTAGTTAGGTAAACAGAGGTTTCTGTTCTTCCCAGTCCCATAGTCATTAGTCCCAAAGAAACACATAGAGGCTTACATTAATTATAAATTATTTGGCATATTAGCTTAGGCATATTATTAACTAGCTCTTACAACTTAAATTAATTTATAATTCATGCTTACATTTAGCCACATGGATTGTTATCTTTTCTCAGGCATTTTCATCTTGCTTCCTTTGTGTCTGGTTGGTGACAGTCTCTCTTCCCTTCCTATTCCAAAATTCTCCTACTGTGGTTGCCCTGCCTATTCTTCCTGCCTGGCTATTGGCCAATGAGCATTTTATTAAACCAATGTGATTGACAAATCTTTACAAATTAAAAGAGCATTGTCCAAAATCTTTTCCCCATTTTTTTTCTTTTCAAAATGAAAACCCTAAATCTAATTTCCTTTGTTTAGATTATCCATAATACCTTGTAACCAACACTATAAACAAAAACATTCATAATCCACTTTTTTTGCGAATTTGGGCATAGTTATTTAGGCTACTTCCTGCTGATTGGGAGCACTGATAGTCTTATGGAGACCAAAAGTAAATTTTTGGTTTTGATCAAGTCTTGATTAAAGTATGCTCTGAGGCTAGATCTTCTCAGCTAGCAGTCTCTGAAACCATTCTGAATGCAGAACTCAGAAGAAACTGTTACAGAGTTGCTCAGAAATGTTGGATCATCTGGTCTACATGTCCCAATTGGATATTTTTCAGACTGTCTTCCTCAATCAAACCTTATTTAACCAAGAATAAATTCACAACCTCTCATTTCCTGTGTATACACAAAATCAAAACCTCTTCTTTAAAGTAACATATCTTTTGACTTAAATTTTTTTCTTTTTTTATTGAAAAAAAAATTCTGCCTCCTCCCCGCCTCCCATCTCCCTCCCCCTCCTCCCACTCCTCTCCCTTGCCCCTGCTCCTCTATCCTCTCCCCCTCCCCTGTCTCTTCTTCACCTTCCCTCTCCAGTCCAAAGAGCAGTCACAGTTCCCTGCCCTGTGGGAAGTCCAAGGTCCTCCCCCCTCCATCCAGGTCTAGGAAGGTGTAGCATCCAAACAGGCTAGGCTCCCACACAGCAAGCACATGCAGTAGGATCAAAACTCAGTGCCATTGTCCTTGGCTTCTCATCAGCCTTCATTGTCTTCCATGTTCAGAGAGAGACCAGTTTTATCCCATGCTTTTTCACTCTATTTCTTTTATCTTTATTTTTAATTTTTATATTTTGAGGTATTGTTTGTTGTGTGCCTCTGGCAGTCCTGGATCTTAATCTATAGACCAGGATGGCCTTAAATTCACAGAGATATACCTGCCTGTGCCTCCCAAGTACTGGAATTAAAGACATGAGCTACCACATAGAGCTACTCCATGTTTTTTTTTTATTTTTAGGGACTTTATGTTTTTTCTTTTATCTCTCAAGCCTATGCATATATTTAAACTCATTGTAAACCATTTAGAAGGTTTTTATTTTCCATATAATTCTCTCCTTACTATATATCTCTATCTTCTTTTGAGCATATGAGTATTAAATCTGCAAAGCAACATGGCTAGGATTAAAACTGCAACATTGTCACCTCACTCCATTCTATAGCTTCTGGGAGTCTAACTTCATGGCGGATGTCCTGGCATGAGCCATTTTTACTGCCGTAACAAGTTTGATGGCAAGGTCTCTTAAAAGAGCTGAAAGGTTTTTGCCACTAAAATTGAGTCAGAAAGGCTTTTTTAGAGGAGTCCATCTCTGCTCAGCACCAGCAAACAGAGCCTATTGGAGAAAAGACATTTACCAAGAAGCATTGCTTGACTCTGTTCTTGTCTGTCTAGAATCCTTTCTTTTAAAGCTTTCTCAGGCTTTATATGGAAAATATTGTTTAAATTAATTACAAACTGTTTGTCATTTTAGCTCAGGTTTATTATTAACTAGCTCTTACAATTTTAATCAACCCCTAATTCTTGGCTATGTTTAGCCATGTGGCTTGGTACCATTTTTAAGTGAGGCATTCTCATCTTGCTTCATCTGTGTCTGATTTATGAATGACTTTCTGCCTATTCTTTCCTACTCCTCTTCTGCAATGTTCCCTAAGCCTTGGGCGGGCGATGTTGACATCCTCTTTACACCCGTGCACTCCACAGTCACTTATTCACTTAAGGTTGTTTTGCTGTACCTGAACCTGACACACATTATGAGTAGGTAAGAAGGTTTTTAAATGCTTCCAACCCCTTTTATTTCCCTCCATTTTTGACAATGATAGACAGTGCAGTTAGACTGGTAGAAACAGAGGTAAGTTACATTACCTTTAAAGACCATGAGAATCCCCAGTCATTCCGTGGTAACATTTTCTGTAGTGACGTGAAATTTTAATCCAGATTTGTCACTTTACCATATGTATTTTAAAAGGGCAAATTAAAAGGCTAGGACATATAATATTAGATCTATAGATTCAAATTCTAATTAAGATAGGGATACTGTAATCAATCCAACTAATTAAGGCCCAGTGCTTCTATATTTCTGCTGCCTGTGGATCTGGATATAGAACACTAAGTTTCTTCTTCAGTGCCAGATATGTGTATTTCTTATAGAAAAGAATTTTTAAGTAAGAAAAATAACATATAAATTATCATTGGTGAATATACTCACCACTGCAGACAGTCTTATATTATAAAAGTACCACAAAATGAACAATTTCAATAATCAGCATGGGCTGTAGTTTAAGCTAACTACTACACAAATGCACACAAATGATTCAAGATGAAGGCAACTGTGAGTACTCAATGAAGAAACTGTTCTAATAATATATTAGCATGAAATGAAGTCCCTATAAAATTTATACTACACTGGAAAAGTAAATAAATAAGAATAAATAAACTCAGGTGTTCAGTGATATTAAATTTAACACAGTTTTATAAATGGCTTACTTAAAGCTATTACAATTATTTAGTTTATTACATTTCTTGAAACGACTTCTTTGGGTTCTCCTTATTTAGCTTCTCTAGGATCACTAACTATAGGCTCAATGTCCTTTGTTTATGGCTAGAAACCAAATATGAGTGAGTACATCCCATGTTCCTCTTTTTGGGTCTGGCTTACCTCACTCAGGATAGTGTTTTCTATTTCCATCCATTTGTATGCAAAATTCAAGAAGTCCTTGCTTTTTACTGCTGAGTAATACTCTAATATGTATATATTCCATACTTTCTTCATCCGTTCTTCCATTGAAAAGCATCTAGGTTGTTTCCAGGTTCTGGCTATTACAAACAATGTTGCTATGAACATAGTTGAGCATATACTTTTGCTGTCAAGAACAATGGCAATGGGTCTCTGATCCTACTGCACGTACTGGCTTTGGGGGAGCCTAGGCAGCTTGGATGCTCACCTTACTAGAAATGGATGGAGGTGGAGGTTCCTTGGACTTCCCACAGGTCAGGGAACCCTGATTGCTCTTCAAGCTGAGGAGGGAGGGGACTTGATTGGGGGAGGGGGGAATTGGGAGGCAGTGGCGGGGAAGAGACGGAGATCTTAAATAAATAAATAAATAAATAAATAAATAAATAAAAGAAACAACTTCATGGTCAAATTCTTATGTGTTTTGTTCACTGTGACTTTGGTCAATGGCACTGGTGGCCACATTTTGTGAGGGAACATATTTTATATTTTTTAATATGGTCTTTTTTAAATTATTCATAATCAAATTAATTTAATATTAGATGGTCTTTGGGTTAAAAATTCATATGTAAAATCAGCAATTCTATAATATTAAAAGTAAGTGTCCTTGGTCAATGAGGAACACATACTGTATTTGCCCAAGTGAATGAGATTAGTGATAGAAAACTTGGAAAGTCTATCTGTACCAGGAAAAAGTAAAAGGGGGACAGAAGTATACCTTTTCATCCAGGAAGAGGCTCTGTGTTCCATTATGTGTGTGTTATGAACCAAGAAGAGGGCTCTATAAACCTGGAAGAGATATCTAGGCAACAGGAAGAGACTCGAGACTGGAGGAACAAAGCTCTAGGAACAAGGAATTCAGCTCTACAAACCCAAATGAAGGGGTTATTAACGAGGGATACTGTCCAATTGTTATTAATGTGATTATACATTTCCAGTCCACATAAACGATAAAAAGTTTCTCTTCATAGAGTGTGAAATTTGGGATGTTATGTCCTAATATCCTAAACTAACACACTGAGACAAAATCAAACACAATAATCGATTTATTATTATTCACAATGACTAAATCCTTATTATCTACCACAATTGTAGTGATGTGCTTCATTCATCTATATTTTAATAGTGATATAGATTCAATTTACAGTTGAAAGATTTAGTTGTATCTTCACTAGCAGCATAGTGTATAAGGCTTTCATTGACCTTGAATTCCTGTTGTTATTTATCTATTTTCTTTTAAAATATTTATTTATAATTATATGAGCATTTTGTCTGCATATCTGTCAGTATATGCCTTAAGCCTGTGAGACTGGAGATATATACAGTTGCAAACTGTCATGTGGGTCCTGAAAATCTAACAAGGAGCATCTCAAAGTCAGTGCTCATTAACACTAATCCATCTTACCAGCCCCCTTATTTGTTATCTTGGGATAGCTATATTGACAGTGGTAAAATAAAGTTTCAATGTGTTTTTATTTGCAATGATATCTAAATATATTGAATAGCTTTTAGCGCCTTCCATTCCCTTGATATTAATCTTTTTGGGAAAGAATAACGGGAAAAATTTTACTTCTATTTTAAAGTCTTGTTCTTCAAATGGTTAATGATTTCTTTTATTATGGAGTTGTCTATATTTGAGAGACTATTTAATATATCCTATTAAATTATGTGTATTTTTAAACTTATGTCTATTTAAAGGATATATGTTTTGAGTAGGAAATATCTGAAGATATTACCAAATGTTCGAATGACAAGTGAGGCTTAGCAGATCTCCAAACCCTTCTAATAATTGTTATTTACATTGTTAATTTTTTAAATAATCATGTTAAAACTCTACTATGCTTTCAAATGAAACAGAAATTTTTTTTCAAAGCATCTACAGAGAGGAATAAATGTCATTTAAATTACTTTTAATTGGTCCTCCTCATGAAATTGCCATTCATTATTTTTTAATTATTCAATTCAAAGACATTGAGTACTTTCCTTTAATCTCAACAGTAACAGAAGTTGATAAAAATAGGATAGAAGTGAGATTCCTAATATTGTATTCTGATACACATTAAAGCTGATATTTTAAATTTCATTTCTATTATATTCAAAATTTGAATTATGGGTAGCCTCTTGAATGCAAATATTAGGGAGTAATGAAATTAGATAAAAATGTTATATATATAAATGAATAGCTTGAATAACATAACTTTGAGACATTAAATCATTTCATTTAAGTAAATTCATAGTATTCATATTTTGACATTATGTCAAGAGTACTAAATGTCAACAGGTTTATGTATTAAATATGTGGTGTCTAGATACTGGTTTTATTTTAAGAGAGTTTAATATTTTTGGAGAAGAATAACTGGAAAAAAATTTACTTCTATTTTACAGTCTTGTTCTTCGAATGGTTAATGATTTCTTTTATTATGGAGTTGTCTATATTTGGGAGACTATTTAATATATCCTATTAAATTATGTGTATTTAATAGGAAAGACAACATAATTGTATGTAGCAGTTTATTAGGGGGCAGTCCCATGCAGTACCTGTCCATAACTCTTTCCTCTTTCATTTTTACTTTTCTTTTTGTGTGTTGTCAGCTGCTCTAGAATACCACTTTGCTATGACGGACTGAAACTATGATTAAAAATGAATAAATTCTTTTTGTCAGTGTTTAAATGTGAAATATCCACCACAGTATTATGTATTTGAACACTGTCTCCAGCTACTATACCCTCAAACCATGGGCTAAATTAAACCCTTCCTCTTTTAAAGATGAATAATGTCAAGAGTTTGATCTCATCTGTTTTGCAGAAAATTGGTGCCAGAAGTTACAGCTGTTTTTCTCATAATTCTGAACATGTTGCTTATAGGATGCTGAAACTAATTTGAGGCTGGAATATGGAAGAATTTAGAGATGTAGGTCAGTAGAGACCCACAATACTATAAACTAGGTTTAATGATACATTCTGAAAGTTTAGTTGACCAGAATTCCAACAAAAATGTGGGTTCAAAATCTATTTTTATACATTTTAAAAGATAATAAGTATTCAAGCAAGACATGGAATTGAAGCTCTTTAAGTTATATTCTGTAAAACTATCTGCTGATAACATATCTGTCCAGAGCTTTAAAGTTTAAATGATGTTCCCTTCAAGTGTAATGCATTGATATTTTTTTATCACAGAAAAAAAATTCAAAACTGCATAGCAGTGAAATTAGGGCTTGGTCTTTTCTGATATTAGTCAGTTTGACATGAAAAATAGTAAAGGAAAAATAGCTTAAATAAAATAAAATTTGATGGGAGTGAGGCATGAACAGGAAATTGAGAACAGAGGATACAACCCAGAGATTAGAGTTAGTGAGGAGAAAGCTTAAATTTAGAAAGAAGAGAATATGAAAAGTCCCTTTGGGGAAAGATTACATCCATTGGATGCTCTGTGGTATACCTTTGCAAATTTGTTTGAAAGGGAAGTTTCTGTGATGACAGAGTCAATCAGATACTGCACAAAAGGGGCTTGCTATGTAACTGTGTTTAAATGCTCAGTTGTAAAATCACACACAGGGTTTTCACCTCTGGTTAAGTGGACTCTCAGATTACCACCAGCCAGAGTTTCACGAAATCCTGATTTTGAAGGCATCTAAGATGGATCTTTTCACAAGGCTGCAGAAAGCTGCTCAGGCTAGGCGGCATGTGAGAGGGTTGGATTTCATAAAATCATAAAGCTGTAACGAAGCTACTGTGCAGTTGAGGCCCCAGAATGTTGAAGATCTAGAAACAGAGGTTTCAATTGAAAGAACCTTCAGGCTCAAAGTGTTCTCCCACAATTCTTTGAAAAGACTATTCCTTCTAGCAAATCTATTTTTGTCTTTGCACAGTATTTCCTCTCAATACATTAGACAAGAGTAATTAATTTCTTATCTTCTGTTAGTTACTGCCCAGAACTAAGAATTAAATTGACATAGAACAATATCTAGCAACACATAGGCAGATTGAGAGCTTGGAGTCACAGCATGTGTCTGAGATTAACCATCTTTTAAGATCTATATAATGTTTTGGCTACTTCCATACAATCAAAAATTATGTATAATAATTGTAGATATCAGTAAGGACAACACACATTATAAATATATGTGTTCCCTTTATTTCTTTTCTGTTTTGGAAATAATTTCTGAGAAATTTTGTTTGTATAAATTAAATAGCATTCAAATAAAAGATGTTAGTGTCTGTCCACATTAACACCAATCATACATCAAAGGCAAGTTTCCAGAGAATAACATAGTTTGTTATTGCATTGGAGAAAATAGTTTATATAATTTTATTTCTTTTCCACTCCTGGTTAACAACATCTGTCCCTTACAACCCCTCCTTCAAGTTGGAGAAGTGATAACGATGAGGACACGATTCTCCTGAGTGCTTTTGAAGATGTGAGTAACCTTTAAATCTCTGCTTCAGCTCTTAAGATGTGACCACAGATCCTGGACCTCGGCTGTATCTCACATTGTTCTGTGCCTCGATGACTACTCCCAGTGACAAATGGAACATATTCTACAAACTACCTTGCACAAATAATACTTTTGGATTGCATGTTGTGCTCACTTGCAGAGCTGAAAGATCCATTTGTCTTCTAACCCTTAAGGATAAAAATGCATTAGTCCTTTTACTTCTCCTCCAATCAGTGCCATTTTTCCTCTTGTGAGTGAATGGTTGTGTGGAACCTCTGTCTGTCATTTTAAGAACCAGTTTGTGAAAGCTTCACTGTGATTTGGGACTCTATATTCTCCTATAAACTTGAATCTAAGACTATGAGCGACTAAAAAGGAAAGGGTAAATATTTCAGGGTGAAATTGTTTTCACTCATAGCAACTACTTAATTTTGTAAAGATCTTTAAATATTAAGAGCACTGAATATATTACCCTATAGGAAATCATAACAAGTGACAATGATGGCTAGAAATGGTTTAATTGTGTCTAGTAAGGTAAAATCCTATAATTATATTGGAGGCAGCTCATTATATTTGCCAATACCATGAGTTTGACAAGAAAATTTTCTAGTTTCAAACACCAACTAGAGCCACGTTGTGCCTTCTGTGTAAACTATGGTTAATAACCTCTTCACATTGAAAGTGTCACATACATGTTATCAATGCAAGCCAGGGTTAATACAACATATCAAAATTAAATGTAGGCCCAAATGCTGTGTTTCCAACAGAAAACCTAATAAACCATTCATATATGTGCTTATGAGTACCTTATACTTGTCTCTGTTTTACTTCATGATGACTTTGTTTGAAAACAAATAATGGGTAAGAATGAATGTGCCCCTCAATATTGTTTGCAAATAATTGTTCAGTACACATCAACTGAGTTCTCAATTGCACGAAACCAAAAATAATACAATGGTGTTGCTAATTTATATATGTGGTTATTATGTTAGTCCAATTTTGCTAAATGTTAGAATATTCATGGATATAGATGGATATATATATATATATATGAAAATATATTATATATTGATATTTTTATAAACCACTGCTTTTGAATATTCCTGATATAACAATTTAGATAAGAATCCCCTGAAACAACTTTTTTATTACAACTTCCATTACAGGGAACATATTGTCATAGTTTGATAAGAGGGATGTAAAAATGCTAGGATGCTCTAAGTGAGATGGTTTTTCAAGACAGGGTTTTTCGGAAGCTTTGGAGCATGGAACTAGCTCTAGTAGACCAGGCTGTCCTCAAACTCACAGAGATATGCCTGTATCTGCCTCCCAAGTGCTGGGAATAAAAGCATGCACCACAACCACCCAGCTCTAAGTGAGGTCCTTAAATAGTCTATCCTGAAGGAAAGCTAATGAAATTGAGGAAATACAATCCTTCGTGAAATTTACAAAATATAATCCTCAATGGCTTCATGTAGCCACAGACACTGATCAGCTTCACTAATCCCTTCCTCTTCATGTATGTGTAAACAAAGGTTGGTGAAAAATGCTTTCAAGTAAAGAAAGAAGCTGAAAGCAGCCAAGCAGACTGGAAGAGAGACCCAGACTACCCAGCTGTCTGAGTCTCCAACATGTCAAGTTGCCTGAAACTTGTTCAGGGTCCTCAAGATTGCCAGCTTCCCTGAGCTATTTACCAATTCTGGCATGAGGTTTTAGTGACATGGTTGTCCTTTTGCCTCTTCTGCTGATGTAAGTTACTGCTCACATACATTACTGTAAGAAGTCCAAAGAGAACTCACTTATTCACCTAGTTGAGCTTTCACAGCATATCTACTTTGGACTATTATTGGTTCCCTATCTGAGATTAGTATATTTTTGTTCATGTCTTCTGAGGGATAGTGTTATACAAGACGATAATAACTAAGAGTTTTGTAATCAGGAATATTGTTTAGGGGGAAAGATGTCAAGTGGCTTAGATGGTTCCTCCCTTTCAGCACTGTTTTCTGCAACATACTTTCCTCTCTTGAGCTCTTTCCACTACCTGCAAGCAGTATCCCTTGTAATAATCCCATGGCTCTTTCACCTCTAACATGAGAATCTCCAACACGATTCAGACTTCACTTTCAGAGATTGACAAAAAAAAGTCTCTCAAAGTCTCCACAAATTACTCTATTATTCTACACCTGACCTCAACAGTTCTCCTTAACTGAAAAGGAAGATTTCATATCGACTTCCTCAGCATCCTCCATGACTCTAAAACCAGAACGACATTGATGACATTCCCAAGTTTAACTACCTGCCTCGCACCGGGTCCCAAGTCTCCGCTCTATGCACTAGACCCCAGTTCACGAGCTTCCAGCAAGGGGCTAGAGGTTGAGAATACAGACGCAGAGACAGACATGCAGACCTTCAAACACTGGTACCAAAAGCCCCTCTTTAATAGCACCATAGAAGCTTAAATACACTGCAGTCAATGGCCAACAAGTGAAAATCCCATCTTCTGATCCTCTAAGCTAGGCACAGCTTCTAGTAACTTCAATTAGAAGGTTCTAGAAGGGAAGAGCAGCTGAAGGCCAGGACTCATTAGTCCCAACAACTACCAACTTGGAGAGAACCCTGGCCTACTTAATCACATTTGCACCATCTTTGATTTCTGGTTGCTTTTTAGGAGCTGAAAATTCCTTCAACTTTTTCCTTTCACAATTTTCAGGCTTAACTTGCTGCGGTAATGGCATGAAGTTAACTCTTCTCTTATGCCAATGTAGATCTGGCTTTTCCTTGAGTACCTTACCTCTTTGGGCAAAAACCTTGCACCAACACTAAACAGCAATCCTATTGCTGTTCTTTCTCTTCAAAATGTACTCTTTATAATTATTTTTCCCTCCTTGTTCTTTTACATGATAGACAGACATAATACTGCTTACTAATTACTATGTGACAGAGACAATATTAGCCTGTCCTGAAATTGCCACAGACAGATACATAAAAGAATTACTTTCCAAGATAGCTATAGGACAGTTCTTAGGACAAGAATAGAAGGAAGTCATATTGTTTGCTATAATACTTTCAAAATCGTTTCTAACCTAGTTGCTAATATGGTTAGTCCACATAACTCTAAACGCTACTGTTGTCCAAGTTACTACTAAATAATCCATTATGTTCTGCTTAATTAAGAAGCAGATATTTTATATAATATTATACTTAAAGTTTGAATTCCCAATGAATGTCCTATGCAATTAAAAATTTTGTTTATATAGTTTCATTGAAAATTTCTATTAACTACAAGCAAAATATTACCCATTCTACATGTTTTCCAAGAATTATGCAGATTACTTCAAATTTTATTTTACGATGATAAAATTATTCACAAATGCAAAAAAGTAAAATTATTCACATTAAAAGAAAAAAGCTGATAAAAATTGAAAGCAAACAGAGGAAAAACAAACTAAAATATTACCTCTTTTGGAACTTCAAAGAATAGGAAACTATTTCCCATTTACATATGAGAAGTATGTTTCAAGATGCCCAGATGATAGCTAAAACAACCAAGACCCAAAGCATAAACAATATTTTGCATGTGAGGTCAATATTTATTCCTGTATGATTGCAGGTATGTAGTTGAGTGCTCTGGGATACCTACCTGAGGTAAGCTCCTGAGAGTCAGTGTTGTCGTGGTGAATCTCTGCTTATATTGTTCCATTAGCTTTCCACCAGGAACAACAGAAGCAGACATGAAAATTGCACAAAAATCTGACCTGTGCCAGCCTCAGAGAAGAGACTTTTAGAACATCTGCAAAATTAGTCTTATGTTCTTTAACTTTCATAATAGAAATTTTCTGAGTTGTTTAGTGAATGAATACTTATGGGCCAGAGTGGCTTACACATTCATATAATATTCCATTTCCATCCATTAGACATAAAACAATTCATAAATGTAATTAAACTACTGTCTAGATTTTAGAGATTGATATTATTATTTATTGTGATAATAATCTGAAATTAATCAAAATGATCACTTCATTTATTACCCGAATGTTTAAACATAAGTTAACATTTTTCAATAATTTGTACTTAAGAAGTTGAAATGGTGGGAACATGGGGATAGTCGGGAAGTGATGAGTTTGAGGAAACTGTGATAATATATTGTGTGAAAATAATTATTTTCAATTTAAATTAACATTTCATCATAAGGATTCACCATTTTATGCTGTAAAGATTTTCAGTTTGATATCTATCATTTGTCTTTCGTGTTCTCTTACATTTGTTCTTTATTTGATTTGAACTTTTTTGAATTGATCAAAATGTGTGTCTAGGGAAACTACAACAGCTTTCACAATTGTCCTAAAAGTAGTTAGATTAAAATTATAAAGAACAAAGAAAATGTTTCGAGTCACTAGAGTTTTAAAAATAACATTGACTAAGAAGAGTGAACTGTCAGAGTTCACTTAAGGTTAAGTGTTGAAATTGGAGGCAAAGGCGAAAAATACCATGGGTCAATTTGCAGAGAGTTTTGTTCTGATCATTTAAAGATATCTACTTAAATTTATATATTTAAAAAGACAACCTTTTCACGGCACTGACTGAGTGATGAAGTGTAGAGATAAGCTCAATTTCCCCTCCATTACTTGTTCTTTATGGTATATTACAGAGCTGCGATGTTATGCTTAAATACAAAAACAGAAGCTTTGATAACACATCAGTGTGATACCTTAATATTGCCTTCCTGTAACAGAATATGCTCACGAAAATTTAATGAGAGAAATTGATGCTTCCTTACTTCATCTACAACTTCAACTGATGTTGATCTTTTTATGAATAAGGTAGAAAAGTACAAATTTTCAAAGGTTTTTATTTCAGCTTCGTATTTTGTTTTCAGAGAAGTAATTTGTCCTTGAAAAATAAAACAAACATAGCTAAACTCACCCTGTGGAGCAATGAATGCTTTCCTGTATTTTTGTATGGTATAAAACATACTCCTGCTGCAGTTGAAGTATAACATGATTACTTTGGATTCAGTAGCTCCATTGACATCCAAAAGCATACACAGTAACTTAACTGGGAGCCTCACTACTCCCTTCATTATGTTCCTTCACCCAACACATGGTTTCCCTCTGTTTCTTCTTTACTGGAACACTTTGTTACACATTTCTTGTGATCACCATCGTGGTACTATTTGAAAGAAGAACACTTCATTTTTTCTCTCTCTTACATGACCTAGTTATTTGCTGAAAAATCTCTTTTAAATGCCTAGGGCATGGTAAAGAGCAAATCACATGAAAATAGATAAGTTGTATTTAACTTGGTGTCAAGAAACAAATAGAAAAAGATTTTAAAGGCTAAATAGGTATTATAAAATATACGCTAAAGGCCAGCTGAGAACTCAGTAAACCAAGGGAGAGAAGAGGAGTGTCTGTAGGAATTCTGGTGACTGTTTTAAAACCCCTTGATCTTGTGCTTCTATGATTCAAGCCAGATGTACAAACCAGGGACCATTTTCTTACCCACATTATAGGTTCCTCAAGTAAAGTTTTTTATTGGTAGAAAAATGCAAATCAACTCAGAATATTTTGTTAAAACCTTCAAATTAACATTACAGTACCTTACCACAATGTCTTCCCACACTGACTTCTAAAACTGTGGAAAGTAGTGAACTCTGTCTACTAGGTGAAGCATAAGGCTTGATGATATCGTACTAAAAAGTGCAACAATATTACCATCTACCGCTTCAAACATTTGCCTTTTGAATTACAGAATATTTTTTATGTCTTATGATGTAAGTATACACATAACCTCTATGTTGCAACTTTTAAGAAATTTTATGCAAACAGATATCATACAAAATTTGAATTTTTAAAAATCTTTAATTATATTGAAATTTGAAGGTTTTTTACCAATAATATTCTTTCTAGAGTTTCTGCTTAAGTATAAATGTAGGCTCATGCTATAATAAAAATATGAGTGGATTTCAAATATTTCAGATAAAAGTGAAATTTTTACAATGAATATTAACTGTAACTGAAACTAAGATTATTTTGATTTTTTTCAAATTTTATATTTTAAAAATATTTAACAGTTTATGACTTATTTTCAATACTTAGTGCTCATATTTAACTCCATTATTACTTTCAGTTATACCCCTACAGACCTTAACTGCCTTCTTCCCAATTAACCTTGTGCCTACGTTAGTGTCTCTTTTTGGGTTTGTGCAAGTCTTATAAGGTAGTAGAGCTTCTGTGCTTTTATGATTTATAATGACCACACTCTGGCTACTACAGCCCTGCTCTCCCTTTCTTCAGTGTCCCCTTAGCCTCAGAGAAGAGGTTATAGATATCCTATTAAGAGCTGGGCACTCAGCTGTCCCTTGTTCTCAGTTTGAGTAGATAAAGGACTCTCTTTTGAATGCTACCCACTTTAAAAAGAGGATTCTCAGACTGACACTGATGAAAATGTTGAAAAGCAAGCTAAAATGAAGGTTCATTTAGAAAACATAAGTTTAGATACTCCATTGAGCCCAATGAATCTTTAAACATGAGCCTTTGACCAATTATACAATATAACTGTCCAATGTGGGGTTGGTGAAGATTTTTGTCCCATTCTGTAGGCAGCTGTTTGTCTTGTTGACCATGTTCTTGGTTTTAGCGAAGCTTCTCAGTTTCAGGATGTTTCATATATTAATTGTTGCTCTCAGTGTCTGTGCTACTGGTGTTATATTTAGGAAGTAGTCTGTAGTCTTCTGTGTCAACACGTTCAAGGGTACTTCCCACTTTCTATTATATGACATTCAGTGTGGCAGGATTTTTATTGAAGTCTTTGATTCTTTTGGACTTGAGTTTTGTGCATGGCAATAGATATAAAGCTATTTGTATCCTTCTACAAATCAACATTTTGTTATAGCAGCACCATTTGTTGAAGATGCTTTCTTTATCTCCATTGTACAATTTTAGCTTCTTTTTCAAAAATCAGGTGTTCATAGGTGTGTGGGTATTAATACCAAGGTCTTCAGTTTGATTTCGTTGGTCCACCTAACTATTTTTATGCCAATATCAAGCTGTTTCCATTACTGTAGCTCTCTAATAAAGTTTGAAGACAGAGATAGTGATACCTCCGGATGTTTCTTTATTGTTCAGAATTGTTTCAGCTATTCTGGTCTTTTTGTTTTTCCAGATGAAATTTAGTATTGTTCTTTTAAATTTTGTGAAAAATTGAGTTAGGATTTTGATGGGGATTGCACTAAGTCTATAGGTTGCCTTTTGTAGGATTGCCATTTTTACTATGTTAATCCTACCTATCCATGAGCATGGGAAATCTTTCTATTTTCTGGTATTCTCTTCAAGTACTTTCTTCAAAGATTTAAAGTTATTGTCATATATATCATTCACTTCTTGGTTAGAGCTAATCCTGGATATTTTTGTTTGTGGCTATTTTGAAGGGTGCTATTTCTCTGATTTCTTTCTTAGCACATTCATCATCTACATATAGGAGGTCTACTGATTTTTTTTTGAGTTTGTACTGTATCCTGCCACAGTACTGAAGGTGTTTGTTGGCTGTAGAGTCTCCTGATAGAATTTTTGTGGTCACTTATGTACACTATCACATCATCTGCAAATAGCAAAAGTTTGACTTCTTTCTTTTCAATTTGTATCCCCTTGATCTCCTTTTGTTGTCTTATTGCTCTAGTAAAAACTTTGAGTACTATATGGAATAGAAATGAATAGAGTGGACAGACTTGTCTTACCCTGATTTTAGTGAAAGTACTTTGAGTTTCTCTCTATTTAGTATGATACTGGCTGTTGGCTTGCTGTATATTACCTTTATTATGTTTAGGAATATTCATTGTACCCCTGATCTCTCCAAGACCTTTATCATGAAGGTGTATTGGATTTTTGTCAAAGACTTTTCAGCATCTAATGAGATGGTAATGAGGCTTTTTTTATTAATTTCACTTTGTTTATATGGTGGATTACATTGATGGATTTTTGTATATTGAACAAATACGAACTTAAATTTTTATCAATAAACCAAGATCCATACTAATGCAAAGTATTTGCCTATATATAATATCTCCCTTGAAATTTAAATGAACATTTATAAACAATTATTTAGGGAAATTGGGTATAGGTTTTTTAAATTGTTTTTTTTTTGTTTGTTTGTTTGGTAAAGCCTATTTTAGGGTTTATGGAGACCTGCCAGGGCGTCTTGGTGCATTTAACCACATTAGTCCAGAAGGAAGCTACAGATTATTACCCCTGTAGAAACAAAAGCAAAACCTCTTTTTTTTAAAGCAACATATTTATGGACCCACATTTTGAAGTCAAGATACATTTAAAATATGCATGTTCATTTAGCCTAGCAACCTTCTGAATCAAATGTCGCTGAAGCCAAAAAAATTAAAGAAAACTCAATAATATACAAAATTAAGATGCTCTGAGTGTGTTTTATTTTTATGTGGCTTTCCTTTACTCTAATACTTTTTTTTACAAGTTTAGTATTTATTGTAGCTTTACTTCTTTAACCTATCATCTTTACTCTTTTATATTTTAACTATCTATATTCTTTTTTTCTCTTTCTCTCAAGCCTACGTACATTCATCCAACACTGTGACCCATTTAGAGGTCATGTTTTTATCTAAATCTGTCCTTAGTGTGTGTGCCTTTTTAATCTGTTTTGACCCAGAACACTTTTTGTTTTAAATGCTAAGCAAGCATGACGAGCACCAACTCCGTAGTTCTCTCTTTTGGGCTCCACTCTGTCCAATATGGTGGAGGCATGTTCACTGCCTCTGTGAGCTGTGCACACTACCCCAGTTTTAGGTATGCAGCAGGTCTATGTTCCACCATTAAACAGTTTGTAAAATGTTGCTCACAAACCCCATTTAAGTGCAGGACCTCCAAAAAGAGCCAGAAGTCACTCAGCCTGTATGAACCAGGAAGCTGATTTATTGTTGTTGTTGTTGTTGTTGTTGTTATTGAAGATGTGCAACCTTACCTGCCAATGCTGAGTCAGAAAGACCTCTCTTAAAGGAACTGCAGCATCACAGCTCACCACCAGCAAACAGAGCATACTTTTTTTTTTTAAAAAAAAAGCCAGCTACCAAGGAGTCATGCTTAATTCTGCTCTTTTTTTGTACAGACATTCTTTTCAAGCTTTTTTATGTTTTAAATAGATGTAGCTCAGCCCCATGTTGGGTGCCATTCTTTTGACAGAGGCCTCTTGCTTGTTCCTGGCTGCCCAGACTCAAAATAATAACACAGAAACTATATTATTGCAACACTTCTTAGACTATTAGCTCACAATTTTTATTGGCTAGCTGTTATATCTTAAATTAACCTATTTCTACTAATCTGTGTATTGTCATGTGGTTGTGGTCTACCAGTAAGGTTCTGTTCAGTGTCCTGCATATGTCTCATGCAGCAGATACATAGCTTCTCATGGACTCTGTCTACTGTCTTTATATTTCTTTTCCAGCCGGCTATATTCTATTAGGCCATTGGCTGAAATCAGCCTTTTCATTAACCAATGATATTCACAGCAAAAAGAGGGTAATCCCACATCATACACACACACACACACACACACACACACACACACACACACATATATATATATACACATATAAAAGTATATATATATAGATCATATAAATTTTAATTACATTTAGTGCTGGTTGTAAGTGCATGTTGTATAGTCAGTCATCACCAGGGAATGAATTACATGCTAACAACTATGACACACCACAAAAAAAGTTACTCAACCCCCTTCATCATTCATATACTTCTATTAATACCTCAATCTGTGACTGCAGCTTTTGGTATCCCTCCCCAAAATGTGCTGGGATTAATTCCATTAATCTTAAAGAAATTTTGTGTGTATCACTATAGCTGATGTGAGCTCCTATCTGCAGAGTCTAACACTGAGTAATAATGTTGTCCCTTACCCCAGAAGTGTTCTGAGCACTTTCCAGCACTATGCAAGCTAGTCAGGATGTAGAATTTCCTCATCAATCCAAGACTATATATCACAACCAAAGTGTTTAGCATTTTCAAGAAGAGAGACCAAATATCTGCTTATGATGGACAAATAAGAAATGAAAATGGATATACCCTGTCTTGTTTTGGGTGCCTTTATAACAAATAACTTGTAGGGAAATAACCTGTACCTGCAATGATATTTTTATTTATTATTTATCTTTGGAAAACAACACTGTTCACTCATGCTTTCTCTTCTTTTCTGTATAATCTTCCAGTGGCTGAGATTCACTATGCATTATATATTCACAGGTGCTTGCAGTTCAGGTAATTAAAGTATTATGGTTCATTTATTTATACTACACAATTTTCTATCCAATACATAACAGGTTTTTAGTCGGCATGCTTCTAACAAGGTTTCTGTGCAAATGACTAACAAACATAAATAATAGTTGAATCATGTAGCTGCATGCTCAACTTTATCCTTGAAACCCTGTTTTATTTTAGTTTAATTTTTAAATTTCACAAGCCTCAAAGTAAATTATCTCTAATGATCAACAAAGTGACAAACACTGTAAAGCTCTGTTATAAAAATAAAACTTTCTTTTTAAATGATAGAGTAACCCTGTGATGGTGTATTAAGAATAAAGGTATTGGCAGTGTGTGGATAGGTCTGTGTTTAAAGATAAGTGCTCATTTCTCTGTGTGTCAATGCTCCTACACATTCAATGTAGAGGAAGATAATTTTTGATATAGATTATCTCTACGTTGGTAACTCTTTACAGTGTATGACTCAGCTGTATGCATTGGATTGGACAACACTACATTAATCTTATCTGAAACAATAAAACAGAATGATAAAGGAATGTTCCTAATGTGTCATTAATAAGTGGACAGACTGTTAAAATATAGATAAGAAGAAGAGGAAAATATTGAAGACAGGGTTAATTCCTGACCCTGTTAACTCTATAGAAAAGAGTCAAATTTTCAGTAATGTAAGTCTTTTCTATGTCATTTTAGTCATATTTTTTTCATTTTTATAATATTTTCTATTTAAAGATCATCTCTAGGCCTTCATCACAAAGAATCTATGGGGACATTTTAACTATGACTCACCAAATATAAATAGCTGTGACCTTTGTTTGGCCCACTTTCTGTTTTCTAGGGCAAGTGCATTTATCTGGCTGTTTGTTCTTCAATATTTTCCTGTTTTCTCTTTATCATTGTTTTTTTTTGTCACATGTCAGGCAAATTGAATAATAGATGACAACACCTCCAAATAATACCAGAAATAATATAATTTTATAAATTACATAATAGTTTCTTTTATAAGAGTCATATTAGGTGTTCATAAGCAAGCACAGAACCTTGATAATGTCCAAAAGAACGATTACCTGCAAAATAATGTTGTAGGAGGCTGCTTGTTTGTTCCTGGCTATGCAGACCATGAAATAATCACCTGGTCTTTTAACTTATGCATATTTCTAGTTCACTCTTATCTTTTAAATAAACCAGTTTTTATTATTTGATGTTTTACCATGAGACTCGTAGCCTGCTGGCAAGGTTCCAGCTGGCAGCTTGTGTCTTTCCACTCTGGCAGCCTCATGGCATCTCATCAACTCAACTTTCTTTCTCCCAGCATTCAGTTTAACTTTCCTCATCTAGTTCTATTATACCCTGCTATAGGTATAAAGCACTTTTTTTTTATTTCTTAACCAATAAAATCAACACATATACAGAAGAACTACTCACACCATTTCCCCTTTTTCTGTTTAAATAAAAAGGCTTTAACTTTAACATAGTAAAATTACATATAGCAAAACAGTTGTCAAGCAAGAATTATAGTTACAATGTTTATATAAACTTTATCTTTTATCATAACCAAGGAAAACTATAACAACTATAAATTTTTCACCTCCAAAAGACTCTAGAAGGATGTAATATTACCTAAGTAAACAGGAAGTGCATTGTAAGCAACTACCAAAACTCTAGAATTGACAGAGACATGTCACTACCTGGACGGTCACACACAGTTCTGTATCATTGAGGCATCCAATCTTTAGCCCACAGACCCATAATATCAAGCAGACTTTTCCATGAAGCAGAAAATTTGAAGATCTGTTCTGTCTTGAAATGGTAAAGTTGATCAGTTGCTTTCTTCTGTGTTCTGCAGAATGTCTATCAGACTCTTTCATGAAGCAGGAACCCCAAAAGACTGTCTCACCTTCTTTAGGTAACTTCAGCAGTCATTTTTCTTTTTTTTTACTTTTTCTTTCTTTCTTTATTAAAGATTTCTGTCTCTTCCCCGCCACCCCCTCCCCCAATCAAGTCCCCCTCCCTCGTCAGCCCAAAGAGCAATCAGGTTTCCCTGCCCAGTCATTTTTCTATGTGCCCAGTTCATACAGTATAATATCAAGCAGACCAGGCAAGAATAATTTCTTGCCCAAATGCCCAAATGTCTACCAAACTCCATAAGGAGCCCTTTGGTGCAAATCATCCTCTTGAAGTAGATTGGTGCTGCCAAGAACAGATGTGTCTCATTATCATGAAAAGTTCTAAGTTCTTAATACATTTTAAATGCCATATTCTGTAGTCTTTGAAAAGTTAGAAGAATGTCAATCCATCTGAAATATATCTCAGTATATCTAGAAATCCTAACTAATATGAATATAAGTTTGATTATCATAGATAATTATCTATTAACCTATATCTCTTAATTATACACTTTTAAATGAGCTGGACAAACATAATATCCTAATCAGGATCAGATATACATATACACAGCAAAACAAAATTTAACTTAAATTTGTATCAATAAACTGATGGAGACAGAGACCTACATGGGAGCACTGGACTGAGCTCCGAAGGTCCAGTTAAAGAGTAGAAGGAGGGAGAATATGAGCAAGAAATTCAGGACCACGAGGGGTTCACCCACTGAGACAGTGTGCCTGAGCTAATGGGAGCTCTCCAACTCCCGCTGGACTGTGAATGAATGAGAAACTGGTCCCTCTGAATGTGGTTGACAGTTTGGGCAGACTGAGGGGATAAACACAATGGCACTGGGATTTGTCTCTACTGCAGGTACTGGCTTTTTGGGATCCTATTATCTTTGGATGCATACCTTGCTCAGCCTGGATGTAGTGTGGAGGACTTTGGACTTCCCACTGGACAGGGTGCCTGCCCTCTCTTAAGACTGGTCGGGGGAGGAGGGATGTTGAGTGGGGTAGCGGGAGGGAAGTGGGAGGAGGGGAGGAAGTGGAAATTTTTATTGGTATTATTTTTAAAGTAATAAAAAAGTAGCTAAAGCATGCCACCAGCAAGTAGAGCCCATTTAAAAAAATGCATCCAAACTTTGTTTTTTAGTGTCTAGAATTTCTTTCTAAACCCTCTCAGGTTTTATATAGATATAGAGAGCACATGATGGAGCAGAATGCTGGGAGAAAGAAGGCAGAATCAGGGAGATGCCATGTAGCCGACTCAAGAGACAGACAAGCTAAAACCTTGCCAGTAAACCACAGCCACATAGAGATACACAGATTAATAGAAATGGGTTAGATTAAGATATAAGAACTTGCCAAAAAATATCTAGAGCTAATGGGCCAAGCAGTGATTTAATTTATACAGTTTCTGTGTGCTTATTTTGGGACTGAGCAGCTGGGAACAAAGAAGCAGCCTTCTACTACAAAATGGACTTTCAGTCAAATAGATTGAATTGCATCTATACATGTAACATAGCCTTTATCAAGGAATGAGAACATGTATTTCTTCTGCACATTTATTTTGAAAATCTTTACTACTAGGAAAGCACACAAAAATTGGTCAGATCAAGGTCTTGCATCAGTTGAACAACAATTTAAACTTTTAAAGAAAATGTAAAAAATTATAAAAGGCAAAATATAAAATATTCAAAAATAATATTTTAAAAACTCTATTAAAATGAGTTGACATGTCTAGGACTGGCATTTTGAACAATTTTTTCTTACATCTGCTGTGCCCCCTTTTTATCTTTCCTGCTGAGAGAGATTTATCTGATTAATGTTCTAGAAATTCTAAGTTGTTGTTAAGAATGACTAGGATTATGTCAAGAAAATATATAGGCACAATTATATCTAATGTATTAGCATCTAATTACCATCTGCTATAGTTGGATACAAGATTAAATAATATTATGACATTTTTGATAAAATATTTTGTTATCTTTCATAAATAAAATTATGAATGCTAAATAGACCACATAGTTAATCCAAAATAATTATTGTAACAGTTTGACAAAAGCAAATTTCAGACACCTTGAATTACAAAATTCTAAAACACTGGGACTCTTAATTATATCAGAAGATTCTGTGCAAATTGCTAAGGGAAAGGACCAGTATTTAGCCCTATGAGCTGTAAGGATTATAAATCACAATAATGAATGGACAAACAAGATTTACACAATGATGAAATAGTGGCACTTTGATTTTAGGGCCTAAAAGATTCATCCAATTGTACTCATTCAAGATGACAGAAATAATATTTGGTTCTGTAAACAAAGCAAGAAAGCTCCCTGTGACTGGAAAAAAAATAGACCAGAGAGAACCTTTCGTGGACATAATCCTAGAACAATATATTTTATAACTGTGTTCTAAATACCTTAAAATAAGCGTAGGTAAGTGAAGCCTTCATCCCTCATTGAAAAGCTTCATTATGCAAAAAAAAAATTCTTCATTTTGCAAAAGACTACTACAGAGATCCAGAATTGATCAACTCCAAAAAGTAAGTGATGTGGAGTCCTTTACCCCAACTGATGTATTTATAGTAATTCCTACAATGACTTCTAAAAGAAAATTCTAGAAAGGTCAGAAAATGATAAAATACAGAAGTATCATAACTTCTAAAAACGTAGTTGCTGAACAAGATAAGCGTAATGATAACACTTGATATTTTGTCTTTGAAGATGAAATATTTCTCATGTTCCAAAATCTAAATGGATAGTTACAGGTGGTCATTTTCTGCTAAAAGAGAGACGATAAGCCTCTTCCATAGATTATGTGATTCCAAGTGGTGCATACATATATGCACATACACATATCTATTTAAATGAAAAATAATAATTAAAAAAGAGATAATAAATATGAGAGGAAGATATCAAACAAAGTTTGAAGAGAAAGGCAGGAGTAGAAGTAATGTATATGCACCCCTGCTCATGAACACTGTTTAAAATAATAGTTATTGAGCAAAGAATTCTAAATTTTTCTGTTTATTGCAATGAATGAGAAAATCATCTTTAAAAACTGTATAGGTTGCTGAAGGATGCATTTTTTCACACATATAAAAATCTAGGCATCAATGGGGACTACTACATATTTGGAAACTGTCAGTCTCATGAGGCAGGTGTGGAATGTTAAGTGAGGTGGAAAATTTTGCTAAATTATATAAAACACCTAACAATACCTTGTATTTAGTCATAGGCTCTTAATTGTAGGTTTCACTTTAAATTTCAGGCTCATAACATATTGCAACAGAAACTAATCAAATGATTTTATATGGGTAAACAGTGATAATAGTTTTTATAAATAAATTTCATTCTTCCATGTTTTAAAGTTTTAATTTTTCATGTCTATATGAGGACTATATTAAAGATATCACATATTTTTTGAATTATATACAGATATTATGTCTTCACTTTGTCTTTTTTGGAAATTGTTTCTTTTCAGACTCAATTTTTGCTAGTACTTTGTCTTAATTTTTTAATCAATTAAAGCATAAAATCTCTTATACTGCTGCACTTGACTTCAATTTTCCAGCAGTGTTTTTACTCTTTTACATACTTGAAGTCAAGTGCAGCAGTAGTTAAGATGTGCCTATGATTTGGTGAACAAAATTTTTATTTTCTTTTGTTTTCTTTTATTGCTTATTTGAGACAGGGTTTCTTTGTGTAATAGTCATGGCTGTTCTGGAGCAAACTTTTGTCAATCAGGCTAACTATGAACTCATAGAGATCTTAATGTCTCTGCCTCCTTAGTGCTGAGATTATTAAAGGTATGTACACTCACAAATAACCTATATTCTGAAATATCATAAGTTTCAGTAATGGTCATTTCTCTTACCGTCTACCATTATGCTGACATTTTTATTGGCTCAAATTGAGTAGTTTAAAATTCCACTCCACTGCTTTTCCTTTCAAAAAAATTATCCTACAACTGCTTGCATTTTTTTTTAAAG
>NC_022010.1:91654266-91662130 GCF_000317375.1 Microtus ochrogaster
AAGGTGAACATCCAAACTGGCTAGGCCCCCACAAAGCCAGAACAAGAAGTAGGATCAAAACCCAGTGCCATTGTCCTTGGCTTCTCAGCAGCCCTGCTTGCATTTTAAGATTTAATTTAGACTTTGATGAGAATATTTTTCTGTCATTGTCACAATAACAGATCCAAAAATTACGTCATTTTAGTGTACTCCTAGGGAAAATGATAATGGACCAGGAAATTAAAGTGAATAAGAAAAAAAGGATAATGCATCACGAGTATAAAGGCTCAGTACACCATGGACTACTGGAACTCAGCTCTTTCTGAGACTGATGGAGTCTAGAGTGTGCCTCTGAATTATTTACTTGAAGGAAGAAGAATCTAGAATATATAACCACTTGTTCCCTTTTCTCAATATTAAGAATTTTCTAATATGTTTCTATTTACTGAATACTTAGTAGCTAAAGATGGAAGTGTATTTATCATTGAAAGTTCATGTTACATCAATATTATAAGCAAAACATGACAACTCAATTTTATTTAAAACAAATATCATAGAATGTTTGCTTCTAAAACTGTTTTTAAGTAATTAATACTTTGTTATCAAATGAATACCAACAAAGATGAGAATAGGGACCACAGCAGACAGTAAATAAGGAGTCTAACATGGTAGTTAACAAAACCAGCACACACATGCAGTGCATACCTTTGCACATGCACATTCTTTAAATGAAACTGAAGATACTAATTTAAAATTTAAAGCACAAAGAGCTGGACAGATGGCTCAGTGGTTAAGAGCATTGATTGTTCCTGAAGAGGACATGCATTCTATTCTTGGCATGATGGAGGAAGGTCATTGGTTGATTAAATAAAGAAGCTGCTTGCCCTGATAGGTTAAAACATAGGTGGGAGGAAGAGTGAACGGAGCAGAATGCTGGGCGGAAGAGGAAGTGAGGTCAGACTCGACAGCCAGAGACTCGACAGCTCTCCTCTCGGGGGCAGATGCCTCAGAGAGACACGATGCTCCACTCTTGCGGGCAGAGGCGAGAGCTCTGCTCTCTGAGGCACACGCGATGAAGCTCCGACCCAGGATGGACGTAGGCTAGAATCTTCCCGGTAAGCGCACCCAGCTGTGCTACATACAGATGATTAGAAATGGGCTAGTCCAGGTGCGAGAGTTAGCCTAGAAGAGGCTAGATAGAAATGGCCAAGCAGTGATTTAATGAATAACAGTGTCCGTGTAATTATTTCGGGTAAAGCTAGCCGGAGGTGGCTGGGGTGCTGGGCACGCAGCCTCGCCAATCCTATTACTACATTGGCATCCACATTGGGGCTCACAGCTGTCTATAAAGACACTCTCTTCTGACCTGTACATGCATTACAGAATTATATGCCAAAAATACATACATACATACATGCATTCAGGCAAGAAAGTCATGCACATAGAGGAAAAATAAATTAAAATTAATCTTTAACAAGTTTAAGGATCCACATAACTTGAGCTTGGGAGAACTGAAAATCAAAGCTTATCTAAGGACCACTGACAATCACTTAAATCCTAGTTTTATTTTAACATATTTTAACTGTACGTATCCATTCACAACTGTATCGTGATTTGTTTTTTAATCCAGTGTATAATACCGAAATCATGGTAGATCATATTTTTATCTTATCTATAACTTTATAAAGTCTTGATTAACATGAATTAATTATACATATTTATAAGGAATGGAATTTATATACATTTTGACAAAGAATGTATAATACATGCCTATCATATCAGATTCATGATTTTTTTCATAATTCTGTCATAACTATTTATATAAACTTTTAATGTTCTCTACTCTAGCTTGAATATAAATTCTGATGCACATTTGGAGATACTGTGTATCAGTTTTATAATCTGAGAATGAAAATATTAGTTAAAGCATTTCTACTTTCCAGCCTGGACATTTAGTTGTGAGGATTCAAGAAGTTAAATCAAATTATTTAGTGGGCCCCCCTATGTATGCAGTGTCAGAAATGGCTTAAAGAAATTTAGCCTCTGGGTCTGGTGAAATGTTTTAGTAAGTGAAGGTGTTTGCCATCAAGCCTGCTGACCAAAGTTCAATCTTTAGGAACCCCATGGTAGTGTGAGAAAAACCAATTGATTTTAAGAAATTGTTCTCTGACTTCCTCAGATGTGTTAAGACATGCCCCCCCCTCTCTCTCTCTCTCACACACACACACACACACACACACACACACACTCAAACACACAAATATATACAGAGATAGACAAAAACTGTAATATACCTACACACACTCATGCACATACATAGACACATACACACAAATACAGAGAGAGATAAAAATGTCCCTACATACCCATGCACACACACACACAAACACACAGACACACAGACATAAATACAATTTAATTTAAAAATTACAGAAAATTACTTTCTAGTCATATGATAAAATACTAAAACTTGTTCATATGATTATTTTAATTTATCAATATGGACCCAAATTAATTTGTGAAAGATTAGTGTGGAAAAACAGAATGAAGGAAATATTCCTTTTTCTGATCTTTTGAAAAGCGCTAATAAGGTAAATAAAAAAGTAGCTTTGCTAATACACATCAATTTTCACCATTTCACCATAGAAATAACCCCTGCAAGACCCAATATTTCAAGATGTCACAGCGATAACTCTTCTAGACGTCAGATTTCCTTGGTGTGACAGAGTCCTTGATCCTGGCCACCAAAACACTTTGAGCTTGCTTAGCCATGCCTATAACAATCTCTTTGTACTTTAGAAAAGTTAGTGAGGGATAATGTCTTCAAATAAGGTTGCCAAAGCTAACTGTGCAAGGAGCTACTATCATCCTTGCCCAGATAAAAAGTTAAGTTTATTAAGAAACTCATATTCACATGTCATAAATCACCATTTTATGTGTCTGCTGAATAATACAGAGGAAAGGGCATGGACGTCTGTTGGAGATAACTGGTATAATTCCTGCTACATTTGTCTACTTCATTCTAGAAAAATCCCCAAGGCCCTTTAAGGAAATATCAGATCAGCCATAACTTTGAGCTGAAAATTAGGAAGTATGGGTTCATAGGAGCCTGAATATTGTTTTGATCAAAACATAGATATGTAGTCAAGAGGCAAGAATTTACTAGCTTCAATTTCATGGAAACTGTGTGTCCACAGTTAAAAGAACTAAATGAAAGAACAAGATTGACTAGCTTCAAAAAACAAAAAAAGGACAATGAACAAAAAAAGCAAATTGTTTCTCAGCTATCCTTTTGGCATATAATAAATAAAAGTATATAAAAATTATACATCCTTTTCTGGGTACTGTTAAGAAAAAAATGAACTTTTATATAGTATACAGTTGTGCATTAGTATTGTTTCATATCAAAGGTTTGTCTGTGGTTTAAATACAAATGCAATTAATGACTGTGAATTTAATATAAATGCCTTTTTAGGGAAAAGAATGAAAAGCTAATTTATAATGAAATTAATTACCTTCACATTTCACTTTATTTTAATAAAATTATTCTCTATTTTAGTTGTAAATTTACTGTCTTGTAGACTTTTTCATATATGCATCAGTAAAATACATATAGTTCTGCAAAAAAATGTCCTCTTCAATTTACTGAATCACATGGACCGATGTTTTTGAAGAGTGGTAAGAATCTAGCTATGGTTACTGCTTGATTTGCATTGACAATGCCAATGCCTAGATTGTGTCTTACATTTAACTATGGGTAACATGAAGGACATGACAGTATATATCATTGCCTTCCTGCAGCTCCAGACATGTTTGATTTGATTCCAAAGTGACAGATTCGAGAATTCTAACTCTGTGATTCAGCGTTAAGAAAGGATCAGGAGAGAAACATTCCAGAAATTGTACAGTAATAACATCCAGAAATCCACTCGCAATAGCAGTGAGAGCAGTGATAACCCCTGGCAAAAAAATCAATATTTCCAGAGTTCTATAAATTTGACAACTATTTACAACAATCAAAGGAGTATACATTTTTAAAATTATTAAGAACAGTGAGGCTTGTGGAGTTTAAATTTCTTATATTCTAATCTGCCCTCCCCTATTGCCTTTCTCAGATATCATTGGGTACATAGCAGCTGTGAAATGTCACAGCACACATCCAAGTCAAGGACAGAGAAGAGATTTGGAATTTATCTAAATTGACACTGACATATCACTGCAGTTTTTGACCAGCCTGGTAGCTTCATGTATGTTTCATTTGAAGAACTCTTACTTTTTTCTCCTTAAAGCAGTGTTCATGAAATAAAATAAAATAAATATTTTTATTGATTTATTTTTGCTTTTTAAAAAAGACATATATGCTGACACCTTAAGAGTCTTATTTCTGTTCCTGTTTTTTCCTTACTGAAATCTTCCTGGAAAGCTAAATGAGGGACTCGGTGGTTTTATTATATATTTGTTTGCATTTTAAATCAGTGTAATTTAATTCCTTCCTAAGAGATAGACTTGATTACATCTGTCATACATACCTCTTACAATAATAAAATATCACAGGCTATATTCTCTTATTTTTCGTTAAGACATTTATGCATCAAATTCAAAGTACAGTCCTACTATACACATCAAGCTTCAATTTGCAAATCAGAACATTCTGGCATCCTCTTGGTATATATATCTATATACCAAGATATATATCTATCCTCTCTTGGAATCTGAAGCAAAATCTAGATGTGTCTATACAATCTCAACAGGAAGAAAAAACAAATCTTGTGAGAAAGATGTCTGGTGAAGTCTACCACAAGAAGTTTCTTCTTTCATTTGGTGTGTTACTTGGTTCTACTGAAGATGAGCATGTCCTTATTCTTGCTTCATGCAGAGTAGCTTGAAGTTTCAACTGTGTTTAGCTGCCTAAATTAAATGTTTTAATAGAAGTTTCAGTATTTGACATGCTGGGATAAGAATATGCTGTTTAGACCTCATTCAAGTACCTTGTGCTTGATCTTTCTTGTATATCTTAGAATGGACTACGTGTCTCTATTCTAGTACATACATGGCTAACAATAAGTTCAACAGAGAGACAGTATGAAATATATGTTTGGTGGGTGGTCATTCATGTGGAAAAAACAATAGTCAAAATATAAGAACTGTCATTGTGTAAAGATTTGTGTAACTAAGGTCTGCGCTCTTCAAAGATGGTGGCTTACAAGATTTTACAAATTGCCTGTACTGTTTTTTTTTTTTTCTCTGCCAAAGCAAAGTACACCAACCTCAGGACTAAGTGATAAATACTCTTGGCAGCTCTCTCAACAGCCACTTAAGTCCTATCAAGCCTTAATTTTCCTGAGCAAGCCTCTAAATATGGCAATGCTTGCTTGAGGATCTCAGAAAAAAAGGCATTTAGAAAGTAAACAATGTTGAGCATCCCCTCCTTAAAATATATCATTTCCATACCTCCAGAAAGAAGAGATTATAGGAGGACTGGAAATAAAATAAAGAAAAGAGAATCACTTAAACACAGGGGCAATTTGACAAGTTGAAAAGCCAGAAATCACTTAAAGAACTCTGTTTGGAACCTGTATAGCAGAGACTTAAATTAAATTAAAATCCTAGGAATTAAAAGTTGCTTTGACAAAATAGAACCCCAAAGATGATAGTCAATATCAAAACCTTCTAGATAAAATGATAAATATGCTTCAATGTCATTTAGAATAGGATATTTAAGAATTGATACACCAACTTTAAGGAGTACAAAGCCTGTAGGTTAGGGTCTAACTTCCTAACTCACTACAGGCTGCTGAGCATTTAGGATAATGTTGGACAAATGCATTGTTTCAGGCTAAAGTCTTTTACTAACCTGAACACATCCTACATTACAACCTAGACTCTTTTTTCATATTGCCAACCTTTAGATTAGTCTCAGTAAAAAAAAATGTTGACTAAAATCAACTAACAGTTTAGAAATGCTATAGAACATCAGCTACTGTCCTATCCTGTGCAAAACTAGACATAGGCCAGAATATTTTGATTAAGTAGTCTGACTAGGATTATAATGTTAATTAAGAATTGAAATAAAGCTATTGCTAATGACAGTTTTGCGACTCTGTGTGTGCACCTGTGCATGCCCATGTGTATATGTGTAAATGTATATGCTTTCAGTAAATGATGGTACATAGAGGCCAGAAAACAACAATATGTGCCATTACTATGGAAGCCAATGTAGTCTTTGAGGGAAGATCTCTTATTGGCCCAGAACTTGCCAAGTAGTGTAGGCTAGCTGATCAGTGTATTTTATGATCTATCTGTGTCTACTTCACACTAGGACAATTAGCACACATTAATTTCCCCAGATGATTTGTTCTTGTTATTTGTTTTGCTCTGTTTATAGTGTGAATTCTCAGAAATGGAACACAGATCTTGATCCATAAAAGAAAAAAAATTAAAACTATACTATCAACTTTTTCTTTTCCTTCTTTGTTTTTTTTTTTTTTTGTTTTTTTTGGTTTTTTGAGACACGATTTCTCTGTAGCTTTAGAGCCAATCCTAGAACTAGAGCTTGTAGACCAGGTTGACTCAAACTCCCAGAATCCGCCTGCCTCTGCCTCCCAGGTGCACCGCCACTGCCTGGCTGCTAACCAACTTTTTCTAATCTTTCATTTTTGAGTACCACAAAACTTTACCATTCTTTAATCCTGAAATCCCAAGGAATTTAACTATACTATGTCAGTCTATCTACATTTAATGTACACTGGTAAATGACGGAATGTGTTTTGCTGTTTTAGTGTGAGACATGTTAGGGAAATTATAGATTGAAACTCCTACCTTTATTATAATATTTCTTCATGAAAAACTGCATAATCAGCAACTTGAAATTTTATTTAATTTTTTGAGATTGTATAATTTAATGTCTTGCATACATACATAAATGTGTAAAATTTATGTAAGCAGGAAATCCATTTTACTGGGTAACTTTAGATTTAATTGAAAATTCTGTGATTCATTTACATGTATGCTGATTTATAGATTTCGTGTACAAGCAAGTCAAATCAGCACTATATATAAATTTAACATAGTATATATCCTAAAGGAAGTGAAAGCAGCAGTTCTCTAATATGTGCACTTGTATGTCTTTTTACCATTCATAATTACATTAAATTCTATAAAAGAGAACTCATTTTTCATTGTATTGCAACTTGATTAAGCATTTCATTTTTTAATTTATCTAGATGAAACCACAGGTTATTTGATGAAGGTCACCTAAATTATACTAAGCAAATTAAATTAATTGACAAAGGTTGACTGGGTATTTCTGTGTGATTAGGAATTCCATTGTAATTATCTACATTGAGTTTGTTATTAAGAACTAGACATTGACCCTTTGTTAGTTTAACTGATCAATTTAAGCAATCATAGCTAATATAATAGCAAACTACCCAGTTATCTTCTGTAATTACTCTGCAGGTCAAAGTTTATAACCTTAGAATAATCAGCAATAAGGACTAACTAATTCAAAGCCTCCTTCTGTAGAGAAAAGCATTATTTTTAAGTGTTGTAAAGTTCACTCTAAAAGACATTTCTTAAGCTTTTGTCACTTGACTGATATTATATTTTTAAGATGAAGTGAAGTGTATCATTCTAATTTTGTAATTATTGAAAAAACTTTCTCCTATTATAAAGAAACAGACTATGAATATAGTAATTCTCAAAGATTTATGAATATAGTTTTTTTGTTATTCCTTGTGATGTATTAATTCTATAAATTAAATAAAACGTAATTTATTCTTATACTCTGTCCCAAAAATATTAAATGTTGGGCACTACTATTAAAAGTCTAAAGAACAATTATTAAGTGATTTTAATACTAATGATACCAACATATAATATAAAT
>NC_022010.1:91662272-91672647 GCF_000317375.1 Microtus ochrogaster
TACAAATATATGTATATATAATATAGTATTGTGTGTGCATGTGTGTGTTATTACTTAAAAGAGGAAAGATAGTTTGACAACTACTTTGATCTAAATCTATATATCTTTCTGGATTATTAATCCTTATTACCCAATATGATGCTATTTGAAAGGAAGGACTCTGAGACGTACTTAAAAATATAAATTAATCTAAAAGGAGTATAGTCCTCAGGACAGGATACTCCAAACCATGATGAGGGTGAGAAATGCTTGAATCCAAATCTATACGTTTGAAAACAATGTTCTAAGATGTCTTACAGAGTATACTGCAATCTTCTTGAAATGATGTTTGTTTAGGTAAAAATGGTCTCTTTTCCATGATAGAAGTAACTTTGTTATGTGATAAGAACCACCTAGAAAGTACTCAGCAACCATTCCTTCGAATGGTCCCTTCACCCTAAAGCAGTAAATCTCTTTTGTTGAGAATAAGGTTTCAAGAAACTGACAAGTTGTTATTGACCCATGGCTGAAAATTCATTTATGATTGGAAAACCATCCACATCGCTCACTTTAAGAACACAACAGAGTGCAAATACCAAGTGCTTTTTCTGTCATATAACTACAGTATTGGATTCACCCCAACATAATAGACAATAGTTATTGAGTGCTTACTACATACCTTGTCCTGTTTATAAATCTGTATATGCATTAATCTATTAATTATCATAATTTATTAATATCACCATGATAGTAGTGTAATGTTAATGACGATTATATTATAATTAAATTTTTACTGACAGGAAAAGTAAGTAACAAAGAATTTGCAAAATCTTTCCTGCTGACTTCCACATATGTCCCTCTTAGGGTTCTTCTTTTGACATGACTTCTTTGGGGTTGTGGATTATAGCTTGGTTATCATTTGATTTACATCTAATATCCACTTATGTATGAGTATATACTCTGTCTTTCTGGATCTGGGTTATCTCACTCAAGATGGTTTTATTTTAGTTACATCTATTTTCTACAAATTTTAAGATGTCTTTTTTTTATAGCTGAGTAGCACTTTATTGTGTAAATGTACCACATTTTCTTTATCCATTCTTTGGTTGAGGGGCATCTAGGTTTTTTTTACAGGTTCTGGCTATTATCAATTATGCTATAAATGTAGTTGAGCAAATATCCTTGTGGTATGATTGTGCATCATTTGTAGTGGTATTGTTGGGTCTTGACATAGATTGATTCCCAATATTCTGAGAAACCCACATACTGGTTTCCAAAGTGGCTGTACAAGTTTCCACTCCCACTAGCAGTGGGACAGTGTTTCCCTCCCTCCCCATCCTCTCCAACATAAGTTGTCATCAGTGTTTTTGATTTTAACCATTTTGATAGGTTAAGAAGTTATCTCAGAGTTGTTTTGATTTATATTTCCCTGATGGCTAAGAATATTGAACAATTCTTTAAAAATGTCTTTCAGGCATTTGAATTGATTATGTTTAGAATTATTTGTTTAGATCTGAACACCTTTTTAAAATTTGGTTATTTGATATCTTTATGTCTAGTTTTCTGAGTTCTTTATATATTTTGGAGATCAATCTCTGCCAGATGTGGGGTTGATAAAGATCTTTTTGTTCTATAAACTGCCGTTTTGTCTTATTGACCTTGTCCTTTGCCTAACAGAAACTCCTCAGTTTCAGAAGGTCCCATTTATTAATTATTGTTCTCACTGTCTCTGCTACTGTTGTTATATTTAGGAACTGGATTCCCATGCCTATGCATTCAAGACTACTTTCCACTTTCTCCTCTATAAGTTTCAATGTAATTAGAAAAGGAGAAATCAAAGTTTTGCAATTTTCAGATGATATGATGGTATATATAAATGATCACAAAAATTCAACCAGGAAACTTCTACAGCTGAAAAACACCTTCTGTAATGTGGAAGGATATAAGGTTTACTTAAATAATCAGTAGCCTTTCTACATATAAATCATAAACAGGCTGAGAAAAGAATCAGAAAACATCACCCTTTAGAATATCCACAGACAGCATAAAATATCTTGGGGTAACTCTAGCTAAACAAGAACAAGACTTTAAATCTTTGAAGAAAGAAATTGAAGAAGATATCAACAAAAGGAAAGATCTCCCATGCTCTTGGATAGGTGAGATCAACATAATGAAAATGGCAATCTTACCAAAAACACTCTACAGATTCATTGCAATCCATGACAAAATCCCAATGCAATTATTCACAGACCTCGATAGAACAATAATCAACATCATTTGAAAAAACAAAAAACACAGGCCATCCAAAACAATTCTGTGCAAGCAAGGAACTTCCAGAGGCATCACATTCTTTGAACTAAAGCTCTATTATAGAGCTATAGTCATAAAAACTAATATGTGGATCAAAGCATCAGATTGAAGACCCTGGTATTAATCCACAGACCTATGAACTCCTATTTTTGAAAAAGAAGCCAAATTTGTAAAATGGATAAAAGAAAACATCTTCAAAAAATGGTGCTGTCAGATCTGGATGCCAACATATAGAAGAATGCAAGTAGGTCCTTATGTATTCCCATGTACAAAACTGCAGTCCAAATGGACCAAAGACCTCAACATAAATCAGGTATAGTCACATTCTTAAGGGCATCATGAAACTTGTTGTTAGAAATGTCACTTGAATACTACCAAAGTCCTATAACCTCAGGTTAACTTTATACTATAGATATTATCTCACTAAATCAAACATATCGCTGTAAGTTGTATTTTATATTTCTTTTGATTAGCACTACATCATGATAAGGGCCTATACACAGAAGTTCTTGGTGTTAAGTAGAAATGCTCAGTTGTCTTGACACCAGAAAGCGATGCATAGTAGATGCTACCTCATAGCTGGAATAGTAAATATTTGGAGTGTTATGTTTTGAAATTTTGCAATCATATATTTGCATGTACATGTGTATGTACATGAAAATCTGAAAATATTTATCCACCCTTATGCTATTTCACTGTTAAAGCAATTTGGCCCTTGTAGCATGAATGCTAATTGGTGTTAATAAATAGAACCTGGAGACAGATATTAGGGGATGCAAGCTTAATGGTCAGAGAAGCAGTGCAACCAGTCACGAGAGAGACCTTTTACCTATACCAATGCTCAAACTGAAGGGACAATCCTGTCCTCAGTCTGTCTCCTCAAGCTTAATCCTCAGACTGCATCAGTCTCCAGCAAACCTCATGCTGCAACTGTCTCCATCAAACCTCAGACGGCCACTGTCTCTACCAAATCTCAGACTGCACTGAACTCCTTGAGTGTTTTATTCCTCTCTCCAACCAGCCATATCAATCCTGTCTCTACCTTTCTAGTCCTGGGCTTAAAGGCATGTGCTCCCAAGTGCTGGGATAACCTTTGTGTGAGCTCTGTTTCTCTTTTACATAGATTCAATCTTGTGTAGCCCAGGGTGGCCTTGAACTAACAGAGATCCCTCTGCTTCTGTCTTCCTAGTCCTGGAATTAAAGGTTTTGTCACCACTCCCTGGCCTCTAGTGGCTCTGTTCTGCACTCTGATCTTCAGGTAAGCTATATTTGATAAAACAAAGAAAATATCACTAAAGGACAACGAAACAATACTCATTTTACTGTTAGTAAGCTCAGCAATTTCATGTCTCAGAAACTTGATGTCTATCAGATTTAGAATAATGTCTCCAACTTCCAAGCCACATGAGATCCTGCCATCTATACTCTCCTTTCTCTCATGTTTTTCATAAAGAAATGACCCTTATCTTGGACATAAATTAAAGCCCACTTTTACAATAAAACATCTCTGATGCACACATTCATGCACGAGCAACCATGCCTGCACACATAGTTCATATACCACACACACACACACACACACACACACCACAAACACACACACACACACTCACAGAGCATTCTTGAGAGGAATTAGTGAAATAGCTATGAAAATATGTTTGAGCAGTCATTGCATTGTTTTGAAATTTTAACACCATCCTTTATAAGTTTAAAAAAGCTCCTATGTTTGTTATGAATTCCTGTTAGGAAAATGGATAAATTGAAAAGATATGTGCTAGAAAGTTAATAATAATTATCACAGTAAAAAGTGCAGTGATTGAAGATGGACTGTTGAAATGTTTACTCTAAAGGAAATATTTACCAATCAGACTGCTGTTACTAGTAAAAGCGAATAAGCTTGATTTTTATCAAGGTAAATTAAATGTAAGAGGAATATAGACCTTAGAATAACCAGTATTATTTTACAAGATTAAAAAGTGTTAATATTTGCCAGAAAGCCCTGATCTCAAGCTCCATCTCATTTCAAGGAGATTAATATAACAACTGCAGCTGTTCATACAAATAAGGTGAAAAAGATTCAAATAAAGAAAAGCATTTAATTTTTGGATGGAAGAATACACGACAATGAATAGTGTCTCTTGGGGTTACTGGCAAATTTTCAGTATAAGTGAGATCTTATTAATGATTTCTCCATTTGTATAAAGAAATACAATTAAAATTTTATCAAATAAATGTTTAGTATAAGCAAAAACTTGTTTTTCTGTTCACCTACAAACTGGTGAGCTAACAAAGACTAAATGACAAATAAGACCAAATATTGCTGCAAAATAATTGGATTCTCCTAAAATATTTTCTACCTAGAAAGTTTTATATTTTAATTATGCTATTTTATTTTATATAACATATTTCTTGAAATTTGGTTTAAACCAGATTATAAGTACTGAGGATTGCTACTGTCCTGCTAAAGACAGAGTAGATGAAGATGTGCATGAGTCTCTATCTCCAGTCTTCTGCTCCTTTATCTTATTCTATTTGAATGCCCAACTCTACCTTGTAGCAGCAAATCTTCCCTGAAAGGAACAGTTCCCTGTGAAGCCATGCCTATGTTAATTAGAACTCCTATTATTGTGGAGATTTGTACTGTTGTAAATTCAGAATCTGAGTTGTTGTCACCGTCTTTCATCTCTTTTGGACATTTATCAATCATCTTTATTTCTAATGTGGCCTAATATTTCTTTTTTAGTTAAACTCTTACAAATGCACTAACTTAACAGATGATTCATCTCTATCTGTACAAACATTATGACACCATCAAGTAGCATACAAAATATCCGATAAAGAATTTCTATTTGGCTATTGACTTTATTATACTTCCTACCAATTCATTAGGTGACTGCATTAGTTTATTTCCTTCTTCATTCTGTGACGAGAAAACATTCATGGAACCTCTTCCACATTAGACATGCCATCCAAAACATGCTGGATCCATGCCCAGAGGCCATGGCCACATATTTTGGACTCAAAAATTATGACCTTTTATTATCTTTGGACTAACAACAGTGTTTTGACCCAGAATTGATATCTAGGTCTCTTATAAATGAGAACCAAGTCTTAGATGGCAGAAGGTGAGGTCAGGTCCCAGGTGTCTCAGGCCCCCGTTTCCCCTGATATTCAAATAAGTAAGAGAGGGAGTAGACACAACATTCTAGAGTAACATAATGTTGGTTCAGTCTTCACACTATTCTTCAAGGTTCAGCCCAGAGAACACCATAAAAAGATTCAAACAAATATTTAAAGTCTGAGTTTACCTCCAGGTTGTATTTCAGGTCCTGCACTCCCTCCCATAAGCAGGGCAGCTGTTGCTGTTCCAGACCCAAGAATAGTTTTGTCTTTTCATTCTGCTGCAGAATGTAACACTATGGTACAAGTCTTGCTTTTGAATGTAGTTGACTATTGTTTTCTATTTTGCTTCTTGAGCCGAATTTGAATATTGGAGCTTTAAATAAGGGTGATATGAATGTGAATAGATGCACTAATTTGATGAAAACTTTGCAAATCAGAATTTAAAACAAAACCTCAAGTTTCCCAAGCCTAAGAATGTGAAATATATGATTTTACAGGTAATTTTTTGAATTTATTTATTTCAGTTTTTGAAACAGATTAAGTGAAAGCAATAAACTAGTTCTCTATGTGAAGAAGAAATAAAGAAACAAAAAGGAAGTGATAAAAATAACCTGAATATGAAAAAGAAACTTCATATTCAGAAGTCATGTGCCGTGAGATTAGCAAGGAGCTAGAACTGAGAAGTGGCAAAGTGCAGGTTCAGGAAATGCCCGTAATTCAGTTATAGTCTGCCTGTCATTAAAGTTTTCTGTCAAGCTAGTGAAGGCATGTGGGTACTGCAGCAAGGAGCTAATTTAGTTTTCAGTGGAAGCAAAGATAAAATAAATAGGCAGGGAGGGAACTAGTTCCTACAAACATTTCTGGTGCATTAAATTTGAAACACTCTTAAAACATTTGTAAGCTGGGTAGAATGTACATTGATATTTTATGACTGTACAATTAATTTTAATTCAATTTTTTGCTTTATGAACTGTAAAGTCACAAATACAAACCATATTTTAAGATTTACTATATTATAATGATACATATATATTGTACAGTGAAGAATAGACTAACTAATCAAAATTCCACTATCATATTTAGTTTCATTGGTGCATGCATGTAGGTGTGTAAATGTATTGTCTCAGTATACACATATGAAATGTGTATGCCTGCATTTATGACACGTGATGGTGATTTTTTTGTGTCTTTGTGTGTGCATGCTAAGGAAACTTCATTTGCAAGCTTTCTGCAAACTTCAATAATTCATCAACCTTGTTACTAATTTTATGATTCTACTACACAACTCTACATTTCATCCACAACACATATTTACTCTCAAACTAAGGTTTGCCTTCTCCTTCACCCTCTCCATCACCTCACTAGCACCTGGCAATGGCTCCTATGTACTCTACTTCAACCATTCTGAAGTGTAATTGTTCCTCTTTCTCCATCATAATTCCCCAAGCTACCTTCATCTCTCCTTAACTGAGTATTATGCTCTGAATTTTAAGCAATCGAGATTGTGAGACTTGGTTATAGAAACCCAAGGACACTTATGCAGTGTAATCAGATCTGCCCTGACCCTTCTGTTTTAACATGCCTTAATCATCAATTTCTAACTCACACTGACCATGATTTCACTCATATATTTCCCCATGGCCTACTCTTTTTATATTGTTTAGTGTTTCTCCTTATCTATCCTAAATATAAAGTTCACAGAAGGAGATTAATATGTATAGTAACCACTTGAAATAAATATGTCTAAATTATGTTTAATTACTCTTAAATAAATAAATTGATGTAACAAAATAAATTACATTTCTGTACAAATAGAGAACCTTATGGGGTATTACATTACAGTAGTAAATAAATGGATCACTACGTTGAAAATTATCATGAGATGCTTTTGTGTAGGAATATATAAAACAGTAGGTTGAAAAAAGAATTTTTAAAATCTCAGCTATGAAATTCTCCCATGCAAATAATAGTGGTGGAATTCCTGACAGGCTATTAAGAAACTGAAATATATTATTATATGTCAACAACTAGCAAGTAATAATTAAACGCCTTTTAGAAATAGCCAGTGCTGCTGTAAGAATTGAAAGGATAATTACAACACTGAGCCACAGTCTCTGGACCCACACTCTTCTTGATCTGCCTTAGAGAAGGCAGCTAACAATAAGCAAATTATAGCGTGGAAACCTCTGTGATAGAAAGTGCCCAGAGAGCTGAAACAAATGCATTAACATGGCTCAAACCTGGAAGGGTACATTATTAGGAGACTGAAACTTGAAAAGAATTTTGGAAAAAAAAAAAGTATCTGAAAGCTTTGACAAAGGCACGCTTGAAGAATTTGTTTAGAATACTTTTTCGTCCATTGTGTGAACTCAGGGTCATTCATAGCAAAGTTACACTGAACAACAGTGAAGGATTGTATTAATGTCAGATTTAAGGGAAAGGACAGAAATTAGAGAAAAGGAAAATTTGAAGTGCTCACCAACTTACAAAAGTTGAGCTAAAGCAAATTATATATGTATAGTGATCGTGATGCATTTACTTTTGAGCCACATAACCTACTAGTCTGATTAAACAATCCTGACATATTTTCTATCTGCTAGAGTTAATATTGATCATGAAATTGACCAGCTTTAGAACTCTCTAAGAGATAGTCTCTGGTTGCGACGAGAAATAATTTTCTCAGTAGGTTAGTTTCTGGACCTGTGTGTGAGAAACTGTCTAGATCAGCCTTAATGTTGTAGGAATACTTATTTTAACTGTGTGTAGCATTATTACAATGACAGAGGTCCTAAGATGAATAAAACTGATAAACTAAGCCAAAAAACATTACTCCTGTCTCTCCACTTTCTGATCGTGTACACAAGTGACCAGCTGCTTCTCAAGATGGGGTCAACATCGTCTCACAGGCTGTTCACACACTGGAACTGTGAGCTAAAAAAGAAACCAGTCACTTTCCTAGCTACTTTTGTCAGATGTTTTTGTTTGGGTAATTTTCTTTGCAGAAATAAAAGTAAAAAACATATTACCTGCCTAGGTTTTATTTATCTACGTTTTTTAACATAAGAGTATATAGTGACTCTTGCTTTGAATTACTGCCTAAGCTGAGAGGATTCCTTAAGTCAGGACCCAAGAAAAAGGCATATCATAGCAACACAAAAGCAACCTTAGTATTAGCATCTGTTATCTAATATCTCAAAAAGTTATCAGGAAAAGAAAACCTTTTAAGGAAAAATAGGTTGAAATGTTAAATATAAATTTACTTAGACTGCATGGTATTTGGATAAGAATCGATGGACTTTAAGACATAAGATAAATTTTTCTGACAATCTGATATAGGTAATAAAAAAACATAGCTATGGGGCTGGAGAGATGGCTCAGTGGTTAAGAGCATTGCCTACTCTTCCAAAGGTCCTGAGTTCAGTTCCCGGCAACCACATGGTGGCTCACAACCATCTGTAATGAGGTCTGGTGCCCTCTTCTGGCCTGAAGACATACACACAGGCAGAATATTGTATGCATAATAAATAAATATTTAAAAAACATAACTTTAATAAATGGTATTAAATATAATAGCAAGATATTGATGTTTCCTCAGGGTCTGTAGCCTACCCTGTGAAGACTTCAATCTCAGTATATTATAAGGTAAACAGAGATACTAATACCTTCACTTTGAATAAAACTGTACCCTTTCCTCAAATATAAACATTATTTGTAATGTTTGCTTTTGCTGTTTTATAATAATATGGATTAACTCAAGGGTTTCATGCTTGGTAGATACATAAAGCTGTATTCATGGTCCTGATGAATTTTGTTGTTATTGTTCTTACTTTATTCTAAGGCCAAGTCCTTCTTACTCATTTATTTTTATTATTTATTTTATAAAATTTTAGTATAATTAAATCATTAGTCATTTTTCTTTCCTGCTTCCAAACTCACCTATATACCTCTCCTTAGTCTTATTTCAAACTTCTACAGTTTTCCCCCATTAATTGTCTTTACGTATGTATTCTTAAATACATTGGTACAACTGACAACAATAGACATGCTGGGATTGATGGCGTGATAGGAGGAAAACCCAGGAGGCCTTAGTGCTACACCACTACATGACTAGAAGCAACTAAGGAATGCTGAGAGCTGGAGTAATTGTTTTCTCCAGAGAAGCTCACGCCAATTGGTTACACAATTCTAAGTTTCATTTCTTTTGATGTTTTTGTTTGTTTGTTTGTTTGTTTGTTTGTTTGTTTCTGAGAGGGAGTCTTGCCAAGTTGTCCAGGCAGTTCTTGCAGTTACTCTGTAGTCCAGGTGGCCCTTGAACATGAAGACGCTGCTGAGTGTGAAGTAATCAGATGAGCAGGGTTATCAGAAAACATTACAAATCTTTGATTGCATTACTTAAAGGAAATGGGCATTAAATGTTGCTTTGATACATGTTAATTAGCACGTTTATGGCTGCACAAACCTAAGAAGAAAATTTGGAGGTCTTGGTTTTAGAAACTTAATAAAATGCAAAACAAAAAAAAACCAGAGTTATGTGAAAATAGTGGTTTCTATAAAATTCAAAGAAAATTAGGTCGTATATGTTTGGGATAGAAAAAAATCTGTAAAGGTGGGGCTCTAGAATATAACCACCATGTGGAAGTTCTAAATGCAGAAATCATTTGTGCAGTGAACCCAAGGAAAGATCATTAGGTAGTTGTTTCCTCTGTGTGTGATTAATTGTTATAATTTAAATGAAGAAAAGCATTGCTTAAGATATGCATTTGTTTCAGAATAAATCTGAATTATCCAGTGTGTTCCAGTTAAAACAAGTTTTTACTGGTTTCCATTGCAGAAAAGCTTAGCTTCTTATGCTTGAAATTTGAAGGAAAAAAAGATGTCTAAGTAAAACAAGTGACTAGAGATGATGATGATAGATAGATAGATAGATAGATAGATAGATAGATAGATAGATAGATAGATAGAT
>NC_022010.1:91672767-91675494 GCF_000317375.1 Microtus ochrogaster
AATAGAAAGCAAATCTATTGCTAACATTTAGTGATTGCTCTTACTAGTCAATGTTTCTTTGATTTTTCATGGTTCCCACAGGCTAAGCAAGCACTCTATCAACTGAGATCCATTTCAGGCCCTGAAAGTATATGGTGAAGGCATGTGATTGTATAGTAAGATGAACACAGGTACTAAGTGATTTGCTTATCCAAGAAGCAGAACTGGACAGTGGTCACATATTCTGTGTCTTCAAATAGTCTCTACTAGTTTATCCTCTCTGTTTTGGCTAATTTATTGGCAATTTCAATTAAAAGTCAAACTCTGTTCATATGTTCTTGTTCTCACTAAAATTTTATTTGTATCTTCTGAAATAAAATCTGTTTTAGATTTTTGGTTTTTTGGGCTTTTGTTTTGAAATAATTTCAAACACCCCGAACATGCAAATGTCACAGAATCCACTTACTTTTCCAGCCTCTGAGATAACAATCATCTAATAACCAAAATCTAATATTCAAAATTATTCTATGTACATGAAGTTCAACTGCCACCAATCTATAGAATTTATTTAGTTTACAACTGTGTGGCTTAAGTTCTTTTCTAGCTCCAGAATTAATATAATCATGTACTTTAGCTTCTTTCAACTGGCAAAATTTCTCCATCCATCGGCTTTAACTGTTAAACTGATAACTGAATCTGAATTTTAAAATTTTAAAGGTCACTAACATAGGAGATAAGCAGTTGCTTATGAGACAATAACACTTTAGTTGTGATGGTAGTTGTTGCCTTTTGTTTTTGTTGTTTGTTATTTGTTGTTGTTGTTTGTTTGTTTTAACAAGGCCTTACTCTTTAGCTAAAGTTGGTTAAGTTCCTAGTAGTCCTTCTGCCTGTGTTTGCGACATGCTGGAGTTACTAGATGGTAACCCAGGCTGATTTTGAATTCATGGTCCCTCTTTCTAATAGTCTTCTTCCTTCTTCCTGTTGGGATGTGCCATGTAAAAAATCAGCACCACATGGAACTCACTGTGAAAGTTTAATGCCAAATTAGCTCTAGGAAAACATAAGATTTATCCTCAAAATATAGATCCACGAATAGAATTTCTCAACAGGACTCCATTTGGTCAAAGATTGCGAACATCAGTTGGCAAAAGAAACCTCATAAAATCAAAAAGGCTATGTTAAACAAAGAAACACTCAACTGATGGAGAGGAAGCAGCTGAAAACTTACACAAGATTCCAAACTGGCCAAGGTTCCAGTATAGACAGAACAAACAGTTGTAAGCGGCGTAATAACCAGGCTAGCTTAATATGAAACAGCAAATTTTAATGAAGGGATAGCTTACAACACTAGGGATCCAGCAATGAGCAGGAGATACAAAAAAGAGAACAGTGGGGCTCACACCCGCCAGATTTATACGTAAACATTAGCCTGAGATGAACACGCCCCCCCCCCAATGGGCTGGCCTATCCCTACAAATAGTATCCAGATGCCAACACACATTGAAAAGCAATTGGCAGTTGGTAGATGATGGTGGAGGTAGAGTCAATCTTAATTGAAGATCTGATCAATAGCTGTTTCCTTAAGCTCCAGTAAATGGGCCTAACACAAAACATATGGGCAGCTCTATTTGGACTTAGTGATTTACAAAAATAAAGTTGGTGAGGGAGTATTGGTAAAGATATGGAAAGAGAAGAATAGAAAATGGGGGAAGAGTTGTATCATATTTCATTGTCTAAGTTTATGTAATCCTCTAAAATAAATTAAAATAAAATTTAATTTATAGTATTTGATAGGTTGTCTCTTAAACCAACCATTTTAAACATTCTTAAGAGTTCAAAGACAGGTAATTAAAAATTCAGTTATCATGTGAACACTCTTATTATTTATGTATAAATAGGAAATTCTGAGTAAATTAAAATGGTACTAATAATTATGAGAAGGCAGTAAGTAGGCATGATAGAAAACTGTCCTGGAGAAATTGACCTGTGGAGTTATCTGAGTAATTGTCCTATGATAATTGTGTTACTTCTTTGTAATAAGCTGATAGCTTATTTAAAGCATTATATTTTCTGATCTAAAATAGATTTTAAAACTCACACTTGACTTCACTAAGGTAAAAATCTGTCACTTGGTAAACTATTACCCAGGATTTTAAATTTTATTTTCTTATCAGTAATTTTTATAATTATATTCATTGTTCAACCATTGCCTCAAGAAGCAAATAAGTACATGGAATGCTACTTTCAGGATGACAAAATGATCACTGACTTTAAAGTCATGTCTACAAGATCCCCCTGTTAGATCTAAAATTATCTCAGTTTTTTTTTTGCAATATTTGACTGAAGGTAAATTTTCAATTAGTGTAAGTGTCTAAGAGACAAGCATCTTCATATTCTTTTCATTTTTTAATTTGATATCACTCTTATCCACAAATTCACACAAACATATTTTTAGCCCTATTGATATTCACCAAAGGATACAATGTTCTCGTTCTTAGAGGCTGACTCTGGTTGCTCTTACCATATATAGTGAAAAGTATGATTTACTTTGCCGATTTATGTCATTGAGTTACTCATTCTCTTTGATCCTTCTTGCCATCCACTGTCCTTCTACCTCCTCATCTGTAATGAATCCTGAGTCTTGGGAAAGAGGAGTATGTGTTAAGGGAGTCATTTATACTGCTTTAACATGGTTCGAGAGCTTGTTCATGCACCATCTTTTCTCCTCTGTCACCTACTCTTTTTTTT
>NC_022010.1:91676059-91677903 GCF_000317375.1 Microtus ochrogaster
AGGAGGATAGCTATATGTTTTTTCTTTGGGTTCACCTTCTTATTTAGCTTCTTTAGGATATCAAATTATAGACTCACTGACCTTTATTTATGGCTAGAACCCAATTATGAGTGAGTACATCCCATGTTCATCTTTTTGGGTCTGGGTTACCTCACTCACCTACTCTTTAGTACCTTTGTCACCATACAATATATATTAATTTGGGAAAACTATAGAGCCAAAGACAGGAATAAGTCTGTCTTCCAAAGTATGTATTATTTTTCCCTTACAATCTCAAGAATGAGTCTCTGAGTTTTATGCAAAGCACCATGTGTTATGTACGATCTTGGGTCTGTTTTGTATTCCTCCCAAAAACCAACTTCCTTCCCAATCTCTACAGAAGAAACACAGACTGGTTGTGTGTGTGTTTGTGTTCAACAGGCACTTACTGACATGCAGACTTGAACTTTCTCTTTCACCATTTGTTATGTATGATCCTGAGTCTGTTTTGTATTCCAACCTAAAACCAACTCCCTTCCCAATCTCTACAGTAGAAACACAGACTGGTTGTATGTGTGTGTGTGTCTGTATTTCTCTGTGTGTGTGTGTGTGTGTGTGTGTTCCACAGGCACTTACTGACATGCTTACTTGAACTTTCTCTTTCATCTATATGCCTCAAGAGTTTGCATCCTTCTGCTCTTTAATAAACTTTCCTCTTGAGGGGTGCCCTTTGCTGGACTCTAGGGTAAGAAGAACTTTTAAAGACTTTATTTGATCCTGTGATATAGAAAGTGTCTAAAAAGGTTTGTGGTATATAATGACCTCTTGATGAATATAAAATGAATAAAAAAGAAGGGAATTGGGTATTATTTTTACCTTATTGGATAGCAAGATGAAAGTCCTATAAACTCAGTGTGTTAACTATTATTTTAATTAGGGGCCACATCTTTTTTCACACTGAATCCAATTACTGAGTTTCTGGTTGTGATATAACAAATTCTACTGATAAGTAGTTGTAGAAATTAGAAAAACTCATTTGGAACACTAATATATGAGCATTCAATATGCCCTTTAAATTCTCAGTGCTAATGAAAAAAGGTATAATGTAAATATTCTATGTAATACGGTTTAAAGGGCTTTGCAATGCACTAATGGAAACACAAGTGGTTAATTATAAACTGATGGCCACTGGGTCACATATTTATGCACTTTCATTTTAGAAAATTTAATTGTTACTACCTTGACTCTGTAAAAGCTCTACACATCCTTAAGTAGTAAAACAATTACAAATGCTTCCCATTAACTTACTGATTATAAAATAAACATATCCACTAAATATGCATTTATTTAACAGACCCTTCTCAGACAAATATTTCCTTGTTTGCTAGACATCAATAAGACAGAATTTACTTTTTCTCTTGAAAGTAAACATCATTTTTTAAAATTTTTTATTGATTTTATTGAACTATACATTTTCTCTGCTCCCCTCCCTTCATCTCCCAACCCCTTCAATCCTTTCCCAAGGTTCCCATGCTCCCATTTTACTCTTTTTCTACTTGTCTTTTCTAGCTTGTCTTTTTCTACTTCCCATGTTGATTAGATCCATGTATGTCTCTCTTGGGGTTCTCTTTGTTGTCTAGGTTCTCTGGGATTGTGAATTATAGGCTTATTTTCTTTGCTTTATGTCTAAAAGCCACTTGTGAGTGAGTACATATGAGAATTGTCTTTCTGGGTCAGGGTTAGCTCACTCACTATGATTTCTCTAGAACCATCCATTCGCCTGCAAATTTCAAGATGTCATTGTTTTTTTTCTGCTGTGTAGTACTCCATTATGTAAATGTACCACATTTTCCTTATCCATTCTT
>NC_022010.1:91678058-91678943 GCF_000317375.1 Microtus ochrogaster
TATTGCTGGGTCTTGAAGAAGCTTGTTTCCTAATTTTCTGAGAAATTGCCATACTGATATCCAGACACTGAGAGAAACAATTAATAAATGGGTCCTCCTAAAACTGAAAAGCTTATGTAAAGCAAAGAACACAGTCAATAAAACAAAATGGCAGACTACAGAATGGAAAAACATCTTCACCAACCCCATATTAGACAGAGGACTGATCTCCAAAATATACAAAGAACTCAAGAAATTAGTCATCAAAAGAACAAATAATCTAATTAAGAAAAAAAGAGAAGTACATACCTGAACAGAGAACTCTCAACAGAGGAATCTAAAATGCTGAAAGAAACTTAAGGAAATGTTCAACATCTTTAGCCATCAGAGAAATGCAAATTAAAACAACTCTGAGATTCCATCCAACACCTGTATGAATGGCCAAGACCAAAAACACGGATGACAACTTATGCTGGAGAGGTTATGGCATAAAGGGAACACTGCTGCATTGCTGATGTTATTGTAAACTGCTACAGCCCCTTTGGATATCAACATCATTTTATTTTTATAAATGTGTTTACATATGAATGTATGAGGATATGCATGATAGGCATGCATCTGTATTAAGATGTATGCATTCATGGATGAATATTCAGAGACCAGAAGAGATGCCATGCCAGGTATCCTGGTCTATCAGGAGCCACTTTATCTCCTTGAGACAGGGTTTTCCCTGAACCTGTATCTAAGTTGAATGCCAGCAAGATCTTTCTGTCTCTCATGGCACTGGAGCATGGCACAATATGCAAGACTTTGCCTTGTTCTTTTTATTGATTATTGATATAGTTTCCTTGTCCTATGGGTGAGGCAGATTTCTTTGGTTCTATTGTGTTGTAATGGGAACGGAGG
>NC_022010.1:91679353-91709513 GCF_000317375.1 Microtus ochrogaster
TTTATTACTCAACCAATGAAATCAACAAATTGATATATGACACTCCCACATCACTATTGGTCTTGTAATCTTTCTTTTCCATTATTGGTAATGTTTTCTGAGACTTAGATGGCAAGCTTGTCCTATAGATATATCAAATGGGGCTTGAACTCCATGGTGATGTCACTTGTACCATGGATTTTGACCAATTGCTGCTATGTTGTTGTTGTCTCTCTCTTCTGTGAATATAAGATGTTTTGTTAAGGACTGATAACTACACTAGTGGCTATGAGAACAAATATTCAGAAAGAAATCTTGAACCCCAAACCAGGGAGTGGTGTTGTCCACTTGTAGGATGGGTTTTGCCACCCCAATTAACCTACTCAAAATAATCATTCCCTTGCATGCCAGAGAGTGACTTAATGAATACAATTTTACATATGTGCTTTTCTTCTCTGTAACACTAGACCTTGTCAAATTGAAAATTAACACTATCACTCACTACCTTGTAAAAATATCATTGACAAATGGGAGTTTCTTGATTTATTGTTTGTTTCCTGTTTTTGGTGGAAGGCTCCACCAAATGTTTTCAGAATATTTTTTAAAGTGAAGTATGAGACCAGGACTATTACACAGAAGAAACCCTGTTTCAGGAAACAAAAAGGAAATAATTCAAAGAAGACTAAGTCTCATCAAAATTGTATTGTGAAAATTGCCAAAGGAATGTCTTCAAAGTCACAAAGTGAAAAGAAAACTCAAGTTTGAGACTTAATGTAAACTGTTAAATGATTTCAGAAGCTCTGTGAATTAAGGTTGCATACATTTACTCCATTCTTACTGGGAAGAATTGAAATTATAAATTAATATTAACAACAATAGTTTATAAGGTGTAATTTATACATGTTTAAATGAATTTAATTATAACCCACTGCATTAATCTAAAATTAATCACAGGGAAGCAGTTTTTTAGTTCTATTAACATATAGGATAATGAAATATATACTCATGCTTAATACCCACTCTCAGATCATTGAGATAATTTATAACTTTAATGATTTTAATGCTAATTTGAAAACCAGTTCATTGTAAAACAGTATTTGTATTATCCAGGTTGCATATTGCAAATCTCATACAAGAGCTAATATCCACAAAAGTGACAACTGTTCTTTGAGAAATGAAACAAAGATTTTATTTTTGTTTTGTTTTTCTACAGGCATTCACAGTTTTCTGTGCAGTATGACACACATAATGTTACTGGGGAAAGGCTGTTAAACATTATACAGAAATAGCATAGTCTGTAAGACTTGCATCCTTACTGCTGCTCTGATACTGTCACCATTTCAAATTGTACAAATCATTCATTGTAGATGATCCATGATGAGAAACCCTTCAGTTAAACAGATATTTAATCCGTGAGCATAGCAGGATATCATTAGCCATCATTACTTTGACTAATTTTTTTTCCTCCACTCAAGTGTGAATTTATCCTAGGTCTTTGAATCATTTAATCATACAGTCTTTAGGTTTTAGTGTTTCAGTCAGTATTAGAGTTACCTAGCATGGGTTTATTCTGGACCAGTCATTGATTGGCCTTTCCCATAGTCTCTAAGGAACCCTTATTCCAGTATACCCCATAGTCAGGACAGATTGTAGGTTAAAGGTGATGTGGCTGGATTGGTGTCCTAATCTCTCCACTTGAAGTTTTGCCTAATAACAGGAGGTAGGTAGTTCTGGCCTCATGTCTGGTATGCCTATGAGGCTTAGCTGTGGTCATCTTTGTAGACTCCAGGGAAATTTCCTTGTTCCAGGTTCCTACCTGACTCTGAAATACTCCCTTTTCCAGTAGTCTCTTTAAGCACTCCCTCTCTCCATTTATAACAATTCTACAAGATCTAGCTGATGGTATTCCTTTGCTGTGAAGTCATCCACTTGGAATATAGGAGAATTCGAACACACAAACTCAGCGATGGTACTACAAGGTCTATGCATAGGGTAGAACACTAAGGGCTTGAAATTCAACCTTAGATTTAAATTTTATTTCTCTATTAGTTTGAATGAATTTTAAAAGAGCATTTCCTTCTCCATAGGAAACAGTTATTTGCTCATTTCTTGGGAGAGTCAGCTGAGATAGTGTTGCCTAAGACAGTGTCTACTGTTTTGTAGAAATCCCAGAGACAGATGAATTAGATACTTGTAATTATCTTGACAAGCACCCACTTCTTTGTAATAATGTAGCTAAATGAATAAAAGCAGGGTATTGTTTCTTTGTGAAGTGGTATTACCAATCAAAATTATTACATATCTTTTGACACTTGTAACATATTTCCTGAAATAAACATAGTTTTTTTCTACCATCTATAACATCTTTATTTGTTTATCTTTTGTGGAATGCAGCTACAGTAAGAAATAATGAAAATAAAGATCTACTTCTCAAGTCATTCTAACCCAGTCTTTCACTAGTATACTGTCTTCTAAGGACTCACAGCTATATCAGTCTGTAGCATCACCAGGCCCTAATGTCCAAAGTAATTACTTAGTGCCATAAAAGCTCATAGGTAGGTGTTTACATTTGCTTACAACTAAGTCAGTTGTTTACATTTTTACTTCTTCAAGAACTTACATAGGTGGGGAAGACAGAACTGAATGCTGAGAGGAAGATGGGCAGAGTCAGGAGACGCCATGGAGCCACAGGAGTAAGACATGCTGAGTCTTTGCTAATAGACCACCATCTCATGGTAATATACTGATTAATAGAAATGGGTTAAATTAATAAGTAAGAGTTAGTCAATAAGAAGTGAGAGCTAATGGACCAAGCAGTGATTTAATTAATACAGTATCTGTGTGGTTATTTTGGTTCTGGGTGGCAAGGACAAACAAGTGGTTCCTTGCAACATACTTTTTTAAATGGATGTAACTAAAAGTCCGAAAATTTAAGAAGAGAAGGAGAAGCAATCACAATGTTAGAAAGAACGTAAGGCTGCCTATCATTAAAGGAAGACAGAGAATCCAGACTTTCATGGTCTTCTGACATTCAAAACAACCAAACTTTGTTGGTTTCTAACAGTTATATCATACTGATAGATGTTTTAGTATTATACATGTGTAATATTACTTTGGCAGAAAAATCTTTAAAACTCTCCTAGTTACTTAGAGTATAAAAACGCTTTAGTCATTCAAATCTCAGCATGCTAAACACTCAGATGAAGGCTATGAGGAAATTTAAGACTATGTCTATCAATTAGATTAATTTCCCAGATGACTAACACTAATAAGTGACAAATTCTAAGGTTATTTTTACACATCAAAAGTTTTATAATAATATTTCAATTAACACCATCCAAAGCATCAATTGCAAGGCATGTAGAAATACTTGAAGAGATAAATCTTCATATATCAATGAATATTTAAGGCTTATTAGTTCATAGCATTTATTAAATCTCAGTGTGAGGCAAAGGCATGATGACCTCCTGGTAATTGCTGGTTGACAATATTGCACAATAATTGGTCCAAAAGAAATCTGGGTTTGCCCAAAGAGCAGAGGATTTTAGTAAAATGCCATAGATGTTACTGAAAAATAGGATTCAGAATCTGAAAAGCTGCAGACGCTCCATTGTTCGAACCCCGAGGTCATGTTAATTCAAGTGGTTAACAGCATACTCAAGGAGCCACATGCAGCACTCACATAACTAAAATTTTATATTTTAACAAATACATTACAAACTACTGTTTTGTTCTCATCGCTTGGCATATGACAGAACAAGGAGAGAGAGAATGACTTGTCATGAGTGTAGCCCACTGAGCAGGTATAGGGAGAGAAGATACTGGAAAACAAGTCAGGCAGTGAAATGAAGAACTTCAGTTGATAATCATGGGTAAGTTCGCCCCTCAAGGCAGAGGGGACAGGAACAACTTTGCTTCCAAAGCAGCTGTGACTCAGTCTTTGTTCCCACTGAGATTGCTACTTTCTTCCCTTGGGCTGATCATGCTTCTGATTTGAATATCTTCTTTTTCTGTAGAAAAACTTTATGATATCTTTATTCATGGCACGGCCATAAATGCTAATTTTTGTATTAGCTGAGCAATCTTATTTAATGTAATTAAGACAACCAAATCCTTTCCAAACACTAGTTTAATAGCTCATCTGAATATGCAAATACTAGTTGATAACTAATAATATTCTATACAATGTTGGTATATGAGCTAGCATATTTTGGTTATTGCTTTCTTATAAAAATGGCTCCATTGTGATTCAGGAAAAGGCATCCTTTTCCCCATAGACAATGTTAACATGTTCTTCTCATTGCTCTGCTGCTCTTAGTTGACACTCCTAAAGTTAAATGTCATTTTCTATGGCTTCCATGGGAATAGTTTTTTCTTAATCTGATAATTAATGTGCTCTGTCATTTCTAGAAAGCTGCCAGCTCAAGCTGTCTGACTAGTGCGGAGCAACATGTCTTCTCTGTTGCTGTCTTCTAGAAATCAAACTAAACATAGATTCAATTACACTGGTCTATCCCCAGTGTCTCTTAATTTTTATTTTCTTTCTTAACTTTGTTTCTGTGTATACTGAATCAATAATATAATAATCCTGCATGTATTTCCTAGGCTGACTAGGTACCTTTCTTAATTGTATGATTTATTCATTAAGTATGTAAGCTGTCATGAGTCATATTTCATAAAAGATAGATATGAATTTTTCAGTTATATATTAATATATAATACAGTTCCTTTTTATATATGAGTTTCATAAAGTTTCTTTATTTTTGATTTTTTTTTCTTTTTTGTCTCTTTGTTTGTAAGTTTTATAAGATCTTGAATTTTTCATATAAGATCCTTGATGTTTAGTGTATTGTGCTGACCTCTCTGCTTTGGTGATGATTTTGTCCTGTTTGAAACATAGGTTATACAGACATCCAGACATACTTTAATCTACAAGAAAATGAAGAGGCCTGTGTGAAGGATGATACTAGAAAGAATGCTTTGTATGTTCTATTCTTACTCTTAAACTTAATCACTTTACTTAGGAATAATAAATTAAATATATGCTTAATTTTTTTCATATGCTAAAAATTTAAGAACAAACATTGTATATATTTTTTTCAATTTAAGAATGTCTGGCTCTTTAAGGTCAAGCTACTGTATATTTTTAGAAAATGGAAAAGGATTTAACTTTTTCCATACTTTATAAAAAGACAAATAGTTATTGAGCTTATCCTTATACTTTATATTTAATGTATAAGTCTCACATACCACATGAATACATTTTCTTCACACTTCATAGCAACTGTTAGCTGTGATAATTTACTTTTTGAAAGGATATTTACACAATTCACTTAAGAAGAACTCACTGCATACAAAATGATACTCCTTCAATTTCAATTTGCATTAGACATGGATATGCAAGGCTAATAATATGATAATTTTTAGTTATGTTATTATTTGGCAGTAATTTAGAAAACATGTATTCATTAACTAAATACATTTTCCTTGATCAAACTAAAATATTATTATATTATTATAATATTAAACAAATTATTTTTATTCATATAAAATATTAAGCAAAGTTTATGTATTTACATATTTTCTTATTTTAAAGGGTATATATATTTTTAATTTGTTAAGATTTTTTTCCAAAAGCATGAGGAACTTTGTCTTCTATGAGCCACCAACTGCTAATAACCTTTTAGCTTGAAAGTACAGTTTCATGAGCTTCCTCCACCAATGCTGGAAATTTGCCTTGTCTGAACTTGTATGTATACAGGCACTGTGAATTCTTGCGTGCATTGACTAACAAGTTAACGATTTTTTTTTCCTTCTAGCTTGTAAATTTTTCTCCACATATGTTGGCCCTGAGCCTTGAGGAACAAGTGTGGAATATATATGTTCCATTTAGATTGAAACACTCAATAATCTCTTATCCTCTGAAGACTGGCCAGTTGTGTATATGACCCCACAGTCATACATAAACAGCCTGCACTGTTTATTCAGTAGTTCTGAATATACATAAATTTATATATACATATATATATATGTATATACATATATGATTATATATATATATATAATCATAAAGTTAGGAGAAAAAAAATGGTTAAGGAAGTAGGGGAAAATTGGAAGATAGGATATGGAGGCCTTGATTTGATTTAAACACACATGTGTGAAGGATATTCTCAATAAACTAAATAAATAATAAAGAAAAATGCAAAAATAGTATTTATCTTATTTTTATTAGTTTTGTGATTGTATATGTTCCTATGGGCTCATGAATGGTAGTGCCTCTAAGTCCAGAAAATGGAGTGGTTTTTATTGGCTGGTGTCACCAGTAGCTATAAGCTGCCAGGTGTGGGTGCTAGGAAATAACTTCAGGTCCACAATAAGAGCAACAACCACCCTTAATTACTGAACCATTTCTCCAGTTCCAAAATTTTAAAAATTATTTACAGTATGCAATTTATTTTATAGTAAATATTCAAAGACAAATGGCTAGACACTCATCAGAATATACAGTACTGAGAAGATGGCTCAGTGAGCAAAGTGTTCGCTTTGCAAGCATCATGAAGACATGTTTGGATACCCAGCACCAGAAAGAGACTTAGCACATTTGGTATCTCTGTAAATTTCCAGCGCTGTTTTGGGGAATGGGATGTGTGTGGGTTGAATCAAGTATATAACTAGAACTCATTGCCTAGCCATTCTGGTGAAATTGACAAGCATCAGATTCAATATGGCATCGTGACTCAAAAAATAAGGCAAAAATATACTGAAAAGGGAATCCAATGTTAGCCTTTGACCTCCATTTGCAGGCCATCAAACACAGCCACATGCACCTACATCTCAACATGAACACACACAAATGAATTACCAAATGAATTCACACATGTGTGTGTGTATGTATGTATGTATATATTCATACATGGGTAAGATATGGATGGCCACAAGAATCTGAAGGGATTCTAATCTGACTTGCATGATATAAAATGTATTAGTTCTGTATAATTAAGTTAAAAGCTACCTAAGTGAAATATTTACATAGAAATGTCATCATTAAATTTTAATGGTTTAACTGTTGACATTGTCTCCATTTCAAATTTCACTTAATCCTCCTTGATACAAAACGTTGATTTACAAAGTAAAAGAATAGTCAATGTCCATGGCCTGAGCTGCAACAGGGGGTCATGATGGTGTCTGTGGTCCCTGCTATGGCTGAAGGCTGTGTCGATATCCATGCTTTGCTGCCAGAAACCATGTGAAAGTCTATGATCAGTGTTGTCGCTGACTGTAAAGGGCAAGGGAGCTTCTTTTGCAATGGTATTGATGACTTCAGAGTTGCAGTTGAGAATGAGAGTCAGAGAAGGCTTCTGGGACAGCCTATAACCCCATCCACCCACCCCCCAAAAAAATAAACTCTAAACAAGACTTCACTGAACAGAATGTTTAAAGTTAATAGCGGTGCAGAAGTGTAACTCTTCACACTTTTTTGGCAGGGGTAGGGATGGGTAAAGATTCAATTTTCTTTAAAAGTGTGGCCACTGGGAGTTTGACCATGCTCCAGTGACAACATGGGCAACGCAAATTGAACTGGAAGGGCTTTTTTCTTTCTATTCTTCTTCTTTTCTTTGAGGGAGGTCACAAGGGAAGAGGACTGGACCTGGGAAGGTGGAGTAGTGAATGTAATCAGGGTGCATTATGTCACACTGTGTAATAATAAATGAAAATATTATATTGAAAAAAGAGGAGCTATTAACATCATTTGCAATAAAATAATTGGACAATTTTTCCTTATTCATGAAGGTTATTCATCCTTTAAACAATATTAACAGTTATTATTGAATATATCGATTTCCAAGTGCTTCCTTAGTCATATAGTGATATGCATCTGTGATTGATTCTAAAACATCAAACACATTTCACAATTCCCTGAATTCATTAACCTCCTGTCTCTCACAACAGGTACACCATTTGCACAAAATCACGGTTAAAGGCAATTTATATGCAACCTAAGTAACGCCGACAGTGAATCAATTGTCCCAGTTAGTTATCTACCTTGATTAAACTCACCTTCAAGGTGTTCTCTCATTCAAACCATGTGATAAACACACAAACATAGGTAAAGAATTAAGTTCAAAATCACATTCTAGTCATTCCTAGGTAATGCTTGGCTTCCTCCATGGAAGCAGCTCATCTGAGAGGTAATAACTGGGAATGAGTTAAAATATGCCATTCACAAAGAAAACTGAGTTTTGAATTTTATTTCTCGCAAGAATCATCTGAAGAAATATATTTTAAAAGGCAACTCCAATATTCAGAAACTCTTAAAAAAAACTTGTTTATCAGAAGAGAGTGAAAATATCTTTCCTAGAGAAGATACTGAATAGGAGCGACTGGAGGATGTGGTTATTTGAATGAGATGTGCCCATTGTTTCATGCATTTGAATATGCGGAGACTCTGTTCACAGGAACTTCAGAGGTGTGGAGTTGTGGGAAGAAGTGTGTCATTAGATGACAGCTGCAGGGCTTCAAAGACTAGTGCCCTTAGCATTTTGTACTCTCTGCTTTCTACTTGAGTACTCATCCATTTGTGAACTCTCCGTTTGCTGCTCCAGTTATCATGACTGCTTGCTGTCATGCTTCCCTGCTGTAAGGGCGATGGACTCTTATCCATCTGAATTCGCAAGCCCAAATAAACCTTTGCTTCTGTAAGTTGCTTTTTTTTTCCCATGGTGGTTTATCACAGCAGTAGGAACATAACTAGTACAGGAGATACTGGACAGTTGATGCACTGTAGCTGTTAAACAGGATAAAGAAGCTCTCAGGTTCTATCACATGGGGGCTTGGCAGTGGGGAACAAAACATACTGAGCATTTCAAAAAGGCTAAAGGGCGATATTCTTAATGTTCTCATCATAAAGAACTGGGAAATATATGAAATAATGTGTAAGACCGCTTCTTTTAGCATTGCACATGGTACAGATGTGTTGCTATATCACAATGTCATCTTGTAATTGTTTAAAAAATATTCTCTGATTGTAAAAAGAATTATGATTTTCATTCATATTATCTATCATTCAGTAAATCTACTGTAGAACAAGAGAAATTGTATTTCCATAATGTTTCCAAGTTAAGCAATGATAATTTTCTCAGCATTAAATTTACAGATTAATTTATATTACTAATAAATGTTTTTTTTTATTTTGTAGTTATCTGAATAATTTTGTAATAGTTACAGAATTGCTTCATCTAGAAATAACTTTGGTTCACATACATGAATTGTTACTTTTTTTATTCCTTGCTGCTATTATTAAGTAACAATCTCAATTCTTTCTGTAAAACTCTAAGTTATGGATTTAAATTTCTGCAATACTTCTTAATCTACATGTGAAACAAGAAGGAACTGAAGTATTTGCCTAAAGTTAAGACTTATTACTTTTAAAAGAATGTTTATTAATATAATTCAAATTCTCAAAAGACTACAATAGATAACATTTTAAAAACTATTTCTTAAAGTATTTAGCATCTTCCACACTTGTTGAAAGGTAGAAGAAAAAGAACCTGAAGGAGAAATGTGCTACATTTGCTTGAGTCCCAGTAAGGATGTCTGAAAGTCAGGCATACCCAGCAATCATGTCAAGACAGTGAAGGGCCCTTGCCTCTCTACCTTCATGAGTACCAGTGATATTACCTCAGCTGGATTCTTGAATATTGACAGGACAGGAAGTCAAATCTAATTTTCAGGCAAATGGAGGCTCAAGAAAGAATCATATTGAATGAGGTAACCCAGATTCAGAAAGACAAACATCATATGTACACACTCATAAGTGGCTTTTAGACATAAAACCAGCAAAGAAATTCAGCCTACAATTCACAATTCCAGAGAACTTAGACAATAATGAGGACTTAAGAGAGACATATATGGATCTAATCTGCAAGGAAAGTAGAAAAAGAAAAGATCTTTTGAGTAAATTGGAAGCAAGGGGACCATGGAAAAGGGTAGAAGGAGAGGGGAGAGGTAGGGAGGGGGGCAGAGAAAAATGTATATCTCAATAAAATCAATAAAACAATTAAAAAATACCACTAGAAAGATATAAGGTTTACTCTTACTGATATTTGTAACAAATCATTCGAATGATGTCCGCTGTAGATGGTCCACAGGTCAATGTAGATTTATAACTTGACTGTGCTGTAAAAACTATTCATTCTGTAGAAAGTATATTTTGAGGTTTTCTTTTTATTAATTATTTCTTTTTATTATTATTTTATTTATTTATTTATTTATTTAAAATTCCCACCTCTTCCCATCCTCCCATTTCCCTCCCACTCCCCACACACCCCTTCTACCTCTCTCTCCAGTCCTAAAAGAAGTCAGGGTATCCTGCCTTGTGGGAAGTCCAAGGCCCCCCTCCTCCATCCAGGTCTAGAAAGGTGTGCTTCCAAACAGACTAGGCTCCCACAAAGCCAGTACATGCAGTAGAATCAAAATCCAGTGTCATTATCATTGGCTTTTCAGTCCGCCCTCATTGTTAGCCACATTCAGAGAGTCCGGTTTGATCACATGCTCCCCATCAAAATCCCAACAAAATTCTTCACAGACCTTGAAAGAACAATAATCAACTTTATGTGGAAAAACAAAAAACCCAGGATAGCCAAAACAACCTTATACAATAAAAGTGCTTCCGGAGGCATTACCATCCCTGACTACAAACTCTATTACAGAGCTACAGTAATAAAAACAGCTTGGTATCGGCATAAAAACAGAGATATTGACCAATGGAATCAAATGAAAGACCCGAATATTAACCCACAAACCTATGAACACCTGGTTTTCAACAAAGGAGCTAAAATTATACAATGGAAGAAAGCATCTTTAACAGATGATGCTGGCATAACTGGATATCAACATGTAGCAGAATGAAAATAGAACCATATCTATCACCATGCACAAAACTCAAGTCCAAATGGATTCTTAAATATTTCTAAGCCTAGCGATGCACAGTTTAATACTCTTGTCTGATGCTGAGAGGTAAGGGTGAGGCGACCCTGAAGCCAGCCACACTGTCATAAAAGTAAACAACTGTGATTCTAGAGTGGGTTGTGCCAATTAACTATTATGTTTTCTAGGTGTAGTAGAAGAAATACAAGCTCAGGTAATGATATTTCTGATGATACTGTTAGCTTAGATAGGTTTATCAGAATGCAACATTGTGTTAATCAAGAATTATCATATTTCTTACCTTTGTTTGATTGATATAGCATAAATACCATTACCTAAGTAACCAAACATCAAGGATGTGGTCTTCAACAGTCAAGAGGCTAGGAAATCCAAAATAACACTATGTGGAGCTCTAGCAAGTAATGGTACCTTATTTCTGAATGAACAACATGACTGTCTTCTCTAGTATCTTCCTCACATGATGCAAAAGTGAACAAAAGCAAGTGACTCTGTTTTCTAATTGCAAACAGTAGTACTCATCAGGTTCCACTCTCATAATTTATGTACCTTCCAAATACCTTCCTCCATTATATTAAGAGTGTAGACTTTAACAAATGATTCTTTTGAGCTTCAGATTACTCAGTATAAAATTTCTTGTACTCCTTTTTTTCCAGACATGGTGATAAGTCCCTGAATCAAAACATTGAAACATAAGGAAGAACAAATTGTATTCCCAAATCTGTCTGTGTTATTTAAAATCCCTAATGCTTCTATGTTCAAATTTACAGTTAAAAATTATATAAATAAAATGAAAAACAAAATAGAGTTCCCTGTGTTCCAAAGAGAGGGAAAGAAATATAGTGTATTGTTTCTTTGTCATCCTTTATTTACTTGTATTTTCTTTTAAAAGGTTCTACAGGACTGTAGTTAAGTAGGAATAAAGTAAATCAAAATTAACTAAACAAATTTTCAATATACTTCCATTGTTTAAATATGTACATGCATCACATATTAAAACTAAATTCCTCTTATTTAATGATTTAAAACTTTTTTTCTAGTACATCTTATACAAGGTCAGAAAATATACATAAATTTAGAAATGGTTATTTGATTAGTTTTTCACCTTTTATAAAAATAGGTATCTCAATCTTTATTAGTACTGTTTGTAATACATTTTCTGCAAAAGCTATTAAGTGATATATTATTTCTTAAATAAAGATATGGTATAAAAGAAGGGAAAAAATAATCTCTGTCCACAGTGCATCCCATGTGTACTATTTCCAGTCTGTTATCTCATATTGAATGATATAATAATAATAGTCTAAAATTGCACAAGTTTCTCTTATCTGTGAAGTTTGTGTATTGATCACAGATAAAGAAGCATTCATTTCTGAGGTAGAAATTATGGCTACTAAGACAAAAAATAAAAGTTTAAGTCTAAGTATTTGAGATTGTTGAAGACAATATATGCATAAGGATATATTAGTTTCAAGATATATTTATCTGAAATATACAACTGTGTGTTATAACATTTAGGGGAGGTTATTCTAGTCCCACTGCCCAAGAAAACTGACTCTGAGGCAAAACAAAATAAACAAACAAAAGCTCATAGTGTGTTAATGTGTAAATGGCAAGATTTCAGTGCAAGCGAACTCACAGGGGAGCAAAAAGAAAGTGAGGCTTGAAAAAAAAGTTAATGTGTATCACGCCCTTGGCCATGACATTTTAACAAAATATATGGTTGCTACATGCCATATATATTCTGAAGAGAAGACTAATGAATGAGTATATCTCTAAGTCATCTTAATTTATGCTTAAGGGGAATTTGAAGAAGAATTTCTCACTGGATTCTATCTCTTCTTGATCATAGTTCATTTTTAGGACATGTATTAGTGAACTCCATATTCCAAAGACAAAAGCAGAGATCTCTGTAGTTCAAGCCATTGCAGTCATATGTACATATACATAATAGAAATCTTTACTGATAAAGTTAATTTTTTTCCTTAAAAAATGGAATTTGCTAATACAATTATAATATTACAAAAAGTATTTATTTCAAAACACACTGCATGAAGAAAACTCTAGAACAAAATGAAGCAGAATCACCCAGGAGGAGTAGAGACAGGAAGGAAATTATCAAATTGAGGGCTGAAATCACCAAAATAGAAACAAAGAAAACAAAACAAAGAATCAATACAACAAAGAGCTGGTTCTTTGATGAAATCAACAAGATAGACAAACCCTTATCCAATTAAAATAAAAAAAAAAACAGAATGAGAACATCGAAATTAACAAAATCAGAAATGAAAAGGGGGACATAACAATAGTCACTGAGGAAATTCAGAGAATCATTAGGTCATACTACAAAAAGCTCTCCTCCACAAAATTGGAAAATGTTAAAAAAAATTGGACAATTTTCTAGACAGATACCATCTACCAAAATTAATTTAAGACCAGGTAAACATTTTAAATAAACTTATAAACTGCAAGTAAATAGAAGCTGTCATCAAAAAACTCCCAACGAATAAAGGTGCAGGACTGGACAGTTTTAGTGCATAATTCTACCAAAACTTCCAAGAAGAGCTAATGCCTATACTCATCAAAGTATTCTGCATAATAGAAACAGAAGAAACATTGCCAAACTCTTTATATGAGGCTACACTTACCCTGATATTGAAATCATCCAAAGACTCAAACAAGAAAGAGAATTATAGGCCAATTTCATTCATGAACATGGATGTAAAAATACTCAATAAAATACTGGCAAACTGAATCCAAGAATACATTAAAAAACCATCCACCATGATCAAATTGGCTTCATCCCATAGATGCAAATCCAGTTCAACATAAAAAAAAATCTATTAATGTAATCCATCATATAAATAAACTGACATGAAAAATAATATGATCATTTCATTAGATGCTGAAAAAGCATTTGACAAAATCAAACACGCCTTCATAATAAAGGTCTTGGAGAGATCATGGACATAAAGAATATCTAAATATAATAAAAACAATATACAGCAAGCTGACAGCCAACATCTAATTAAATGGAAAGAAACTCAAAGCAATTCCACTAAAATCAGGAACAAGACAAGGCTGTCCACTCTCTCCATATCTCTTCAAAATAGTTCTTGAAGTTTTGGCAATAGCAATCATGTTCTGGCTTTGTGGGAGCCTAGCCAGTTTGAATGTTCACCTTCCTAGACATGGACGGAGGGGGGAGGACCTTGGACTTTCCACAGGGCAGGGAACCCTGACTGCTCTTTGAACTGGAGAGGGAGGGGGAAAGTAGTGGGGGAGGGGGAGGGAAATGGGAGGCTAGGGGAGGGGGAAACTTTTTTTTCCTTTTCTCAATAAAAAAAGACAACAAAAAGAAATGAAGAGGATGCAAATTGGCAAGAAGTAAAACTTACATCATTTGTATATGATATGATCTTATATATGTGACCCCAAAAGCTCTATCAGAGAGTCCTACAGCTGATAAAAACCTTCAGTGATGTGTAGGATACAAGGTCAACTCAAAAAAATCTGTAGCCCTCCTATACACCAATGATAAAGAAGCTGAGAGGGAAAACAGAGAAACATCAACTTTCACAATAGCCACAAATAATATAAAATATCTTTGGGTAACACAAACTGAAGAAGTAAAAGACATGTTTGACCAGGACTTTGAAAATACCATGAATCCAAGAAAGCTTTTCATCCTGGATATAGAGACAATTACCTATGATTTGAGTTCATCTAAATTAAAACAAAATCCAACTTTTAATGATAACATCTTTTGAAAAGTTAAGAGAGAAAAGTGCTGTAAATATATGATTACCATTAAAACAATTTGAACCTCAAATAAGAGTATAAGATGTTTTTGATTTCCCAGGTTTTATTTTTATGTGTAGTACAATGCAAAACAGTATACAGTTCTATTTTTAAAAAACATGTGGGATGTTTAATAGTTTGATATTTACTCACTGAACTATTCTACATCAAGAAAAATTAGCGTTATATTTTCTTAACAAGACAATGAAATTAGCCTGTAAAAGTAAAGATAACCTGAGCTTAAATTCTTTCTAAATCAGGCAATTAAAATATATGAATGCTATTTTTACTTATTCAGTCTAAGTACTAACATAAATAGGTATGTCTTTGGAAATCCTATTATATATAAGGAATGGCCCCCAAAGAAAATTTATCTTCTGAAATAGAGCCTGAAATATAAGCATTCTAAAACTATAGTAATCATACCAACTCTAAAATCTCATGACTTCTAGAAAATTCAGATTGTAGGTGGAAAGCAGGTATTAGTCCCATCTGCAAATCAGAGAGTCAGGTGCTCTAACAAAAGAGCATCCTCATGCTAAAACCTCCACGAGGTGCATGATGGCTCCTCTTCATCACAGCTCTTATCAGTTGTGTTCAATCCATCATTTACTTCAAAGAGAAAAACAACAGAGGATTAGAAAAATCTCATAGATTATACTTTGAAAAAATGGGTAAATGAAATGACTTTATTTTAACCCATTATTCACTTTCTTTAGCCTACTCCCTATACTTTGCCATATATCTGCTAATATACTGAAACAAAATACAACACGGACTATGACTTCATTGGTCTATTTTTGGAACCTAAGTTGAAAGATGGTGCTTAATTTAATTTTTGAAAAAGGCAATGCTACCAAAAGCACTTAGAGTTAAGAAGCAGTGCCATTAGTTGTCCAGGTTTACTTTAACAGATTTATAGCCTCTCTTGAGAGATTAAGTCATTTTTAGCATGGGAAAATTGGGGAGCTTTGAACTCTTTTGTGGAGGTAGATTGATTTCAGTGTATCAAAAGATGATGCCTGGCACTCTATATTCTTTGAATTCTAGTGATGAAAGTTAACTTTGAAATATATCAAATAAAATAAAATACGTTGTGAAAATGTATAATAAAAATATGAAGAATTTGGTCAATTTTGACTAAAATGACCTTGAGTGATACATCAATCACTCACTTTATAGAAGCTATCAATTTGTGAGTACTAATTCCTTAATTGGTAACTGTAAGTTTGTGGAGTGGCTGTCTATCATATTTGCTTCTGTCAGTCTTATTGCTTTGTGATTTCTCCATCTGTGACTGACAAGCAATTGGCCTTTTTGGTTTAAGTAGAAAAATCATTATAAAATAATATGGCATTAGTTTGAAAAAGTTTTGCAAATAAGAAGAGTTCATCAGCATAAAAATAATATTTTTCTGAATAAGATAAAATGAGGTTTTGTGTGTGATTTGACAAAATTCAGCTAGTACTTCCAATTCAGAATCTTTGTAAAAAGGTCTTAGGAAAATTAAACAATGGTCACTGTTAAATATTAACCATATATAAAGCCTCATAAATAGCTCAAATTAACCTGCTTCATAAGTCAAAAATAAAAACATATGATATATAGATAGCTACATGCCTACCCATAAATGTATTCTGAAGGCTATATGAACATTAAAATAGGTTTTGACCAGAACTTACTTTCTATATAATATCACTCTCTGCAGTAACTGATTTCTTAAAAAGACAGACAACCTAATAAACTGAGCACTGTGTGTTGGCTGGTATGAACATATGCACAAGTTCAAGGAAATTGAACATGTTATGTATATTAGATTCTAGGCTGACATTTTGAAGAATATCAGTCTGAATCTTATCCTGTAGATTTTTCTGTCTATGAAATTGCATTCATCAGTACTGTTTATTTACAAGTTCTTTGGTCAGTGCAAAATATACAAATGTCTACTGAACTACAACGTTTTCCCCTGTGATTTATTGAATATTGTTTTAATTACAATGCCACAGTCATCAAAGTAGCTCATGATACAGCTGTTAGATTAAAGGAATTTCACTCAGTGCCTCAGTTTAGTTGATGTGGTGATGTGGGAGTGTCAATGAATCTGTTTATTTCATTGGTTAAGCAATAAAGAAACTGCTTGGTCTCATAGGTTAAAACATAGGTGGGAGGAGTAAACAGAACAGAATGCTGGGAGGAAGAGGAAGTGAGCCCAGAGACGCCATGCTCCTCTCTCCCATGCAGGCACGATTCAGCTCCGACCCAGGATGGACGTAGGCTAGAATCTTCCCGGTAAGCGCATTTTGGGGTGCTAGATACCTTATTAAAAATGGGCTAGTCCAGGTGAGAGTTAGCCAAGAAAAGGCTAGATATAATGGGCCAAGCAGTGTTTAAATGAATACAGTTTGTGTGTTGTTATTTCTGGCATAAGCTAGCAGGCGGCTGGGGTGCTGGGGACACAGCCCCGCTGCTCTTACTACTACAGTGTGGAAGCTGTGCATAGCTAAGTGACTGATTCCTTATATAAAGAATTTCTAAAATATTCAAGTCCGTAGGATCACCATTCTAGTTGATTACTTGTGGTTCTTTGGACCTGAGTTAAGTAGCCATTTTCATCCACAGATAATTTCATAGGGAAGTAACTACTGATGCAAATCTTTATATGAGTTTGATTTTATTCTGAAGTCTTAACAATTTTTCTTAGAAGACAGAAATACTAGACCTTACAAGTATACCAGGTAAAGAATAATAATTCTATAAATTGTTTTATAGAAAATTCTAATTAATTATGTTGACATGCTATGTCAGTGATTTCTAAGACTGAACACTGTCTTTGCATTCTTTTTCCTGAAGAAAAATTATATTCATTGGCTGAGTTTCATGTGTCTATGCAGTGGATTTCAACATTGGGAACTAAAAGAACAGATATCCCAAAACTAAAATTTACACCATTGAGGTAAAAAATACAGGAGGGTTATTTCAAATGGTGCTAGCAGAATACATTATCCTACCTTTACTACCCCATATTCAGCCTGTTTTAGATAAATTATTGATTTATTCAAAAGTAACACATCTTACTTATTTTTAAAGTCATTAGCTGTTTAAATTCACAGTAGCCTTTATTTACTATTCAGATAACTATTTTCATCACAAACAACTATCTTTTGCTATGAACTAGGCAACATATATCGGGCAGCCACTGAAAACACTTTTTCTACCATGTCATGAGATGGCCATACTTTTTATGTGGTTTTACATGCAGTAAACTTGTCACAGGAACCAATATAACTGACAGCAACAACATGGAAGACAGAATACTTAAGCAAAGATCTTTCTATTTAACCAATAGACTGCAGACAGAATGTGGACAATATAGATTGCAAATATCTTACTCTTAATGACCTACTTTTTTCAGCCAGGCCTCCTCTCTTAAAAGCATCACATGCTTCAAAATAGCACCACAAACTGGATAGAACCCTCAAAAAATGCACCTTGAAGGAAATTCTGTACCTAATTTTGATATTAAACTTAATTTCTTAGAGAGCATCATTCCAAGAAAAGTCCGACATAGTCAAAATTCACTCTGACATAATTTGGAGACTTCTTTTTGGAGGTTGAAATTGAGAATCATGAATAAAATCTAACTTGTCAAAAAATTCCTGCAATAACTTCTTGTTGAGAAAACCTGTGTGTGCCTTGTTGAATAAAATTAAATCCTGATGTGAAACTGTACAATGGTGGTGTCAGCAGTTGTCATCCAGAGTCCTGGACATTGTTCTGAGTTCTCCTAAAGTGTGAAATGGGGCTTCCATGTTTCTGACTGCCACAAATTCCATCTAGTACAATCATTAGTATGATTTTTATGATTAATTATTATTATGTATAAAGATTTAAGATTATTTCTTGAAAATCAGGTTGTAAGATAACGGTAATACTGTCTAAAATTAGAGGATTCTCCAAGGTGCTACAAAAAAGTATAAAATTGTGCATATTTCTAAGAATTTACATTTAATAGTACAGAAAATTAACTTGAATACAGTTCAGGCAAGCTACAGACTTGCAGTATCACTGAATGCTTCCATCGTGCCAAAAATCCGTGTTGAAATGTGATGCACAGGTAATACTGGGATGTGAGGCACAGCTATGTAAAAAGGCAGATGGGGTTATTGTCCTAGGAGAGACACCCAGGGCATCCTCTTGCTGTTCTGCCATGTGAGTCTACAGCAGGAGGAAACAGTCTATATGCCAGCAACTAGAAAGGAAATGATATTCTCACCAGGCAAAGCTCATGCTAAAGCCCTGACCTTGGCTCTGCAGCCTCCAGAACTAAAAGAAATAAAATTCTCTTGTTATTAATCACCCAGCCTATAACATTTTATTACAGCACACTGCATCAGAGATGTCATTTTTCCTAGAGATACAGTAGAGTTCTGCTACAGTCAAGATAACCCTGGGACAGAGACTGATAAGAAGAAGGTGCCTCACACCTGCATGAAGCAGAAAATTAAAACTTGAAACTAATGACACCGATTCTTTTAAGGAGTTTTTCAATATAAGCTGTCCATCTGCCTAATCTCTCAGCAGGAATTATTATTTAGACTGAGAGTTTTCACAGGAATATGTGACAGCTAGAGTATACAGAGCACTTACATTTATTTTTCCTTTTGTAAATTGGTATCTAAGGGAAATAACAAATTAAGACTGTATCACTGTAAATATTCCACAAAGAGTAAATATATTGGTTTCAGGGGGGATGGACACAGTTGCTCACTAATAACTTTGAAGTAATTGTCTGCACCAGAATCTTACCTCAGGCACTGCGAGAATTATTATACCCCAAACATTTGCATGTTGGCATGTATTGTTGATGGTAGTCATTAGGCTAGTTGTTGATAATAGAAGAAACTATATTAATAGTTCTACTTTGTCCCTGAGTTGCTTCAAGTAAGAAACACGTATAATAACCGGAGAGAGATGCTCAGGGATTAAGAGCACTTGTTTTTCTTGCAGAGGACACAGGTCCTGTTCCAAGCACTGTAACCAGAGACTGCTCTTTCGTTCCCTGCCGTCCAGACCCAAATAATCACACAGAAACTATATTAATTACAAAACTGGCCAATAAATTAGGCATTTTTTGGCTAATTCTTGTATCTTAAATTAGCCCATTTATGTTAAATTTGTGTATCGCCAGAAGGCAGTGACCTACTGGTAAGGTTTTCTTGCATCATTCCCCTTTGGCAACTACATGTTATCTCCATGACTCTGCCCACTCTCTCTCTTTATTTCTGTTCAGATTTCCCACCTGACTTCACTTTACTGACTCGTTGGCCAAAACACCTTTATTCATCAACTAATGAAGCAACACATATACAGAAGGCCATATCACATCAAAGCACCTACTTATCAGTAACAATCACTCATAATTCAAACTCTACAGGGTCTATCTCCTCTTTTGATCTATGCGAATAGTGGATAAATTGTGCATATAAACATAGTATCTAGTAAAATAACCATACACATAAAATAAAGGAATATAAGAAAATAGAAATGCTTATGATCAGAAAGTCAGTTTCATCCTGAGAAAAATAAGTAAGGTATTTTTGAGTTTATTTGTTAGTTTGTTTAAGTTTAGTTTGGATATACATAATGAAATATGAATTGAAATAATTAACATTATAAGACAGAAATGCTATTCTGCTAAAAACCTTCATTACGTTGAAGCATACAGGATAATATTGATTTCTAACCACCTGTTTATGGCTAGTGAAGAAGCTTATGAGAATGAGTTTAATCCAACTAGCACAGTAAGAAATAAATGAGGAGGCTTAAAAGTTGCTACCAGGATTTATTTGATAGTCATTACTATCAGAGTTTAATCCCATGAAATAGTGAATTTGTGACCTTGCTTCTTGGAAAAAAAAGAGACATTAATATTGCTAACTACTTTAACTGGGGGATAGCAGCATTATCAAATACTTGCAGATAAACGTCCAATCTGGTAGGACTTAGTACCTAATTATTGCAAAGCAATTTATCCTGTGACTTTGCTGGTGAAGTTCTAGGAATATCTTAGCACACCATTGTCACCATCAAGTACTTATCTTGACAAAATTTGCTCTAAAAACAAAAAAAAAAAGAGCAAAACAAGAAACCAAAGAACTGAAAACAGAATTAGGTTAATTCACTCAAATAATTTCTGTAAATGTAATACCAAATCACACAGTGATAATACCTTCGATGTCCTCTTATGTCATTGTATACAGAGAACATAACAAGGATTACACGACTTATTCTAGTTTATTCAGCTAACCTAATGAACTTTGTTTTCATTTTATAAATGGCTTTTTTTCCGGAAAATTAATTATGTATCATGAGGCAAAATGCCTCTATATAGAGATTCTTCTTAAACTATATAAGCATTGTAAAGACTGAGAGGTGCTGAGTTTCTGTATATCTGTACATGATTGATTAGATTTCAAAAGAGTTTCAGCTTTGTATTAAGCCTTATAGCTATCTGCAATGTATTACATAATAATTGAATTTTCATAAAGAGTCATCACTAAGTGATCAATTAAAATTCTACAGCATACAACTTTTGTCAAAGAAATGTAAGTAGCATTTATTTTTTTAATTCTAGAGAATCATCTACAAGATAAACCAGCCTGCCTAATAGTCATCCTTCCATACTTGTTGCTTAAACCCATCCTAAGGGGTTTTCTGGCACTAAACCTTTGACAATTATCACTTATCCCTGTAATCTAGGGTCAAATGAGACCAACCAAGAGGAACCTGTCCCAGAACAGTGTGAGTATGGGGAGCAAACAACCACCTGGTTAATCAGCAATGTCTTTAGAAAATATTTGATCAGAGTCGTCAGAACTGAAATAAAGCCACGTTGGCCATGATAGTACTGGCCTGCACCTCTAACACTTAAAACGTCGAAGAAGGAAGATTGTAAATTTAAATCCTGTCTAGAATTCAGATGAGACTCTCTTTCAAGTCAAGATGGAATTGCTTTTGACAGCAGTCCCAAAAGTAACACAAAGTAAAGAAGTTAGAAAAACGATTCTCACGTGAAGCTACATAATACGAAATAATGTGCCATAGCCTTCGACCCTATTTGAGTTCTGATGACCACTTGTTTGTTCTAGGGTGGGGGCAGTTTAAATAGCCAATGAGAGTGGTCTTGAAAGAAAACGCCAACACCTGCACCAGCTCCTGGGACTTCATCATTGATACTAACTCTCCTGGCTCAAAAGGACACCAAACAAATAAACTCTGGTTTTAAAGGCCATGTCTGCTCTCATGTCTCACTTATTCACCCGTGTCTCACCTGTACAACCAGGGCACTTCTCTGTTCGATTCTTTCTGGCAGTTTATGATCTTTCCCAAGGATAGCACCATTTATAGGGCCAATAATAACAATATATTTTTTCTTCTAGCCACCTGCCTTCTCATCTCCCTCAAGAAACAGCTTCCCGGTGTCTGCAAGATGGCAGTAAACCAGAAGACTCGCCAGCCACACCTCTTGCTGAGTGTGAGCCCAACAACTCCTAACTCTCCCCTCTTGCACATCACCCCATGCCCACAGAAAGCAGCCAGAATTGAGCAGATTCAGATCCAAAGAGTCTGAAATGTTTGGTTGGAAGCGTCACCCCGTTCCCATGGCATCCATTTGGAATGTTGGGTGGAATACTCCATTTCAAGCCTCTTTCCCTGCGAGTTGCCTCAGTCCAAACTCTGCCTCTGAGAAACTCTGATAACCAGTGACCCCTCCCCAGGAAGGGTGAAGACCACTACCATAGGCTATTTAAACTGCTCCCCCCCCCACAGAGAACAAATCTCCGTTTTCCATGTTCATTTCCGTTTTCCTTTCCTCCTCTCCGAGTTTTCCCAGAGGCCTTCCGGGATCACTGGCATTCATTAAACCTGGACTTCTAATTTGGTCTGATTTGGATTAATGCATTGGCAGAGAGGTTTGTCAGTCCAGAAAAAACTTAACACAAGGAAATGGTTATTTTGCCAAAACTCTCCTGCTAGAAAAGGAACTGTAAAAACACCAAGCAGAGGAAGAACTTATTCAGTAAAGGGATTGTCCACCATTCTATTGGAGGCTACTGAAACCACAACAATGATTGGTTATGGTGGAAGGCTCCACACCATCACTGGTGTGTACATGCCTAGCTGTGTATATCCTTGTCTCTCCATTAAGCATTGATTGAGGGGTTTGTTGAATCTTCTGGTGAATCTTCCCAAAGTGCACACATTGAATAAATCTTCCTTTTCTACTTTCTACTGAGGAGACGGAGTTCACATGGAAATCTAAGTTGAATAAAGAAGACTAGCCAGGCTAACACCAGGTGCTCTCAGATGCTCCTAGCACTGTGCAGCTACTCTAGTATAGCTTATTGTATGGTTCTGTGCAGTTTGAAGATGTTTGATTTTTGTTATAACCACTTAATTCTGAATTCTATAGAGCTTACACATGCTACTTTGGAATTTCTGATTTGATATGTCAGTTTCAAATGTTCCAAATGGTAAAAGCACTAACAAATATGTGAACCTCACTTCCTTTGATATCAGGCTTTTAAATTGTTTGTCCATGTAACTAAGAAATATTCAGATTTTTATAAATGGACTTAGCACTATGTGTGGGACTGTGGGTTCTTGTTCTCAATCGTATAGATGATCTACATTGTAAGGAAGGAAAGACAAACTAAGGAGGAAAGGGGGGGGAAGAGGCAAGGAGGAAGGTAGATTGGAAGGACAAGGAAAGAAGCCCAGAAACTGTTCCTACCTCCTAACATTTCTTTTTTTTTTTATTTTTCTTTGTCTTTTCTTCCTATCTTCAATTTAGTTAAGGACAGTTCATCTGAACGTCTTGCCAAGGGAAACTTCTTGGCTGATGAAGTGCAAATGGAGTCTGAGTGAGGAATAGCCACAACCTGGCCTGTGTTATTGAGCTGAAAACAATATTTTTAACAGCCTGAGTAGAAGGTAACATAAGTACCATTAACAATTTAGCTTCTCCAGGAGTAAAAAAATCCCTCATTATTTTAACAAGTTTTCTCTGCCAAGAAGTCCTCAAGAGCATTATGAAAGGACAATAACTGATGTATTTTAATATGTAAGAGTACATTCGGTAAGAGAACTGCCAGGTTTACCACCTGGGCAGAGTACAGAAAAATGAACACAGACTGCACAATAGAGGCCAATTTCATTTACTCTCTAACTTACCAAGCCTCTTTTTTTGGCCTCTATTATGTACAGATTTGTTCTCTATTATACACAAATTTCATTTACAAACTTTTATATATCCACTAATTAATTTACATCTATATGCAATTATACATAAATATAACAGTACTAATCATATTAAAATACAAGCATACCATACAAAGGACTCACTACTCTAAATATGGCATGTTGCTTCTGTTAGCGCTCTACTCACACACAAAGAAAATTTTAATTAGGTAAGTTGAAAAACAGTGACATTATTATGTGTGGAGCTTTCAATAAAAATGGCCCCCATAGCTTATATATTTGAATGACTGGTCTCTGGAGGCCAATTAATTTTTTTGGGAAAGCATGTTATTGTGGATGAGCTTTGATGATTCAAAACCCCATGCTAGGCCCAGTTCTGTCTGTCTGTCTGTCTGTCTATCTCTATATATCTCTGTGCTAACAGATCTGTAGGTATCTGTCAGCTATTACTCCAGTACCATAAATGCTACCATGTACTCCTGTCATAATGAAATGGACTAAACTTCTGACACTATAAGAAGGTTCCAGTTTTATAAGATTTGCAATGGTCATGCTGTCTCTTCACAAAAGTGGAACAGTGACTAAGTCTTATATAATCATCTTGCTATGCATATTGATGTAACATATAATCTTGATTTATCAGCTAAGCCCCAACCAGATCAAAAGTCCATCATGAGTGTATTTGGTAGTTAATTTTATTATTACGAAAATTATAAGTAAGTAAAGATTTATTCATGGGCATTAAATTCTGATTGCATTTTGCTAAGACTAATTCATTCAGAAATCATTTTATACATAATAATCATTAAGTTTTCTATATATGCATAATCATTACTAATTCTTACCCTTACATGTGAATTCTTCAAGTTTATAAATTGGTTATTATGTGATATTTATTTACACATATTTTCAAACTTTATATCTAGTGTAAAATGTTAAATGCTTAATTTATCTTTTACCATAATATTGATTTATAATGTATAAAATGAATCATTTACTTTCAGTAATTCATTTTTTGAAAACCATTACCAAGTAGATAAGCAATTATCAATTACTTAACAGGAATAATAACTTTGATTTATTTATTTATATTTCTGATGTGGGAGAGTCTTCTGTTTTGTGTTGATTTCATTGGTTAATAAAGAAACTGCCTTGGCCCTTTAATAGGAAAGAAAATTAGGTAGGCGGAGTAGACAGAACAGAATGCTGGGAGAAAGAAGCTGAGTCAGGGAGTCGCCATGATTCTCCTCTCCGAGACAGACGCAGGTTAAGATCTTTCCTGGTAAGCTACCACTTTGTGGTGCTACACAGATTATTAGAGATGGGTTAATCAAGATGTGAGAGTTAGCCAATAAGAGGCTGAAACTAATGCGCCAGGCAGTGTTTAAAAGAATACAGTTTCAGTGTAATTATTTCCAGGTATAAAGCTAGCCGTGAGGGAGCTGGGTGGGAATGCCGCCCGCCACTCCTATTACTACCTATTTCAACCCTAATCAGTACTTTAAAGGTAACTGAAATAAATGAAAATGTCTTTACATAGGTTTCAAACAGTGTTGTCTTAGGTTTCTAATGCTGTAAAGTAACACCATGACCACATAAGCTCATATAAGGAAAAGATATAATTGGAGTGGCTCACTTTGTTTCAGAAGTTCACACCAATATTATCATGACATGAATCATGGCAGCAAGAAGGCAGATATAATACTGTTGTAGGGCCTGAGATTCCTACATCTTGAAGGCAAGAGGAAGCTGACTGAGAAGTTGATTGGGTACTGTCCTGAGCATAGGAAACCTCAGAGTCCATCCCTCGCCAAAGACACAGCTCCTCTAAGACACCATATCCATTCCAACAAAACCATACCTTCTAATTATGAACTTCCTATGAGATTATGGGTGAAATTACATTCAAAATACCATAAGGTTCAAGGTTTAAGGTATTTAGAACATCATATCCTGATTATCAGAAACTCAAAATCATTGTACTCACCAGCAGCAATGTTTAAGAAGTATTTACACAGAATTGGAGCTCCTCCTGTGCACAATCACTTGGATAACTTGAATGTAATTGTTCAAAACAAGTATATTTTGGGCAAGTTAGATGACTCAATTAATAATGGCATTGCCACCAAGTCTGACAAACAGTGTTCAATTCCTCAGAAGCACATGATGTAAGGAAAGAACCAGTTACCATGTTGTTCTCTGATCTCCACACACATGACTTGCTTGCACACATGTACAAACAATTGTACACACAAACACAAAAGTAACACCTTCTAAGTCTACATTTAATTCTATTAGTTCTGTTGTATTTGATAAGACACTAACATACTGTTAGTCACACTACAGAGTTTTTTGTTCTGACACATACTGTCATTGGGTTTTTTGAATAATCACAAGCTGAAGCATGTACAGTGCAGTGTGTGTCTAAAATCTAAAAGGAAAATATATGTTCATAAAAAATAGCTATGTGACTGTGTTTGATCCTGAGAAGGTCCTGCAATGATCTATGTTAGTGCACAATGCATTGGTCTTGCTATGCCTGGAAGATCCTTTTTCCTTGGAGCTTTCCACCACATCTAGATTTATAATTTTCCTGCCTCTTCTTTTAAATAAATCTGTGATCCTGAGGGAGGAGATTGAAAACTCCACATCCAACAGAGGACAGATATCCAAAATATATAAGGATCGCAAGAACCTAGATAAAAACCCAAATGATCCAATTAAAAATGGGAAACAAATATAAACAGATAATTCTCAATAAAGAAAACCCAAATGGTTGAGAAACACTTAAGAAAATGTTCAACTTAATTAAGCATCAGGGAAATTGAAATAAAAATTACTTTGAGATTTCATCTTAAAACCGAAAGTATAAGATCAATAAGACATAAGACAGCTCATGCTAAGATGTGAAGAAAAGGGAAAACTCTTGATTGCTGGTGGGAGTGCAAATATGCACAGTTATGAAAATCAGTATCACAACAGTTCCTCAGAAATATGGGAATTAATCTACCTCAAGAATTGTTTTACTATTCCTGATCATATACCCAAAGATGTTTCATCCCACCACAAGGACCCTTGCTCAAGCATGTTCACTGCTGCTCTATTCTAATTAGAAAGAAACTGCAAACAAACTAGCTATCCCTCAACAGATGAATAGATAAGGAAAATGTGATACCTTTACTATTAAGTATTACTCAGCTCTTAAAAAAAGAATGACATCATGAAATTTCCATATATGTGGTTGGAACAATGACATAGTCATCCTGAGTGAGGTAGCATAGACCCAGAAAGGTAAATTTGGTGTGTATTAGCTTATATGTGGATATCAGCCAATTAAATAAATCACAACCAAGCTACTAGATATGAATTCAAAGAGATTAGGCATAGAGACATAGATGAAGTGGGAGACATGGAACTTCTGATAAGAGGAAATAGAATATATTTTAGAGCTTTCCTTGGGAATTATGGGAATGGTAAGATTAAGTGGGTTTGGGTAGAAGAATGAGTGTTGATGGAGGCTGTTTATTTGTTTCCCTGCCACCAAGACCCAAAATAATCACACTGAAACTATATTAATTGTAATACTGCTTGGCCAATTACTTAATGGTATTGCTACCTAGCTCTTACATCTTAAATTAACCCATCTCTATTAGTCTATGCATCACCATGATGTCATAGACTACCAACAAAGTTCCATCCAATCTCTGTCTCCTGCAGTGGCTGCATGGCATCTCCCAAACTCTGCCTACTCTCTCCTCCTCTATCTGCTTGGAATTTCCACCTTGCTCTATTCTGCACTTCAATATGTCCAAAGCAGCTTCTTTATTAACCAATAATATTCATAATGACAGAGGGGAATTCCCCATCATATGGAGTTGAGAAAGGGAATGCAGAGAGAAACAGCTAGAATTTAGGAGCATTTGAGGGGTAGTAGGGAAAATCTGGTATAGTAGAAAAATCCTCAAATATATGAAGGTAATCCTAATGATGTTTCTAAATAAAAAAAGAGAGATGGAGTCCCAAGTAGCCATCTCTTGTCAGCAAATGAAGATTACAGTATTGAGATTAGGATACATTTAATTGAGTTATTAGCCAAAAGGATGTCATAGAAATACCCCAAAACCACATTGTTGCTAAGATAGTAGGTTGGGTTGCTCTCCACAAACTTACAGCAAGGTCCTATGGCTAAAGATAAAATCCATACTACTCTTTGAATTGGGAGAAGTAAAGTTGGTGCCAACAGAGAATCTTCACTCCCATTTTTGAATGTTTTTTGGTATGGCAAGGTACTCTGCAAACTATCACAAAAGAAACATAAACCTTTTGATCTACAACTGGTCCTGCCTGAAATGGTGGCACAAAACTTGTTGGGGTAAGTAACCAATGTCATTTAACTTAAGGCTCATTTCACAAGATGGAATCCATACCTGATACTCTGTGGATAAACAAGATGCAAAAACTATATTGTTCAGAGACCTAGGACAAAGCCAAGTTTTACTGGTCTATTAAAAAAGGTAACAAAATGATGGAGCATATGATCAAACCAGACTTTCTGAATGTGTCGAACAAGGAGGGCTAACTGAGAAGCCAAGGACAATGGCACTGGGTTTTGATCCTACTGCATGTACTGGCTTTGTGGGAGCCTAGTCTGTTTGGATGCTTACCTTCCTAGACCTGGATGGAGGGGGCGAGGACCTTGGACTTCCACAGGGCAGGGAACCCTGACTGCTCTTCAACTGGAAAGGGAGGGGGAAGGGGATGGGGGGAAGGAGCTGGGGGAAAGGGGAGGAAAATGAGAGGAGGGGAGGAGGTGGAAATTTTATTTTTAAGTAAAAATAAAAGTAAATAAATAAAAAGGTAAAAAATGACCCCTAATGTTATTCTGTTATAAATCTTATTCATGCAACATCATAGAGGCACCATCCTGAAGCAGATGGGAACAAATACAGAGACACACAATCAGACATTACATGGAATGTAGAGACCTTGGAACACACAACTCTAAATTTGATGTTTCTATAAAGTTCCCCTCTATGAGCTCAGGTTACCTTAATGAAGAGGAAGCAAGAGAGAGTGTGACAGCTAGAGGGAATGGAGGACAACAGGGGAACAAGGCACACTAAATCAACTGAGAAAGCTCACATCAACTCGCAAAGACTAAAGCAACAAGCACAGGACACAAACAGGTCTGCACCATGTCCTCTGTGTTATATTATAGCTTCCAATTTAGTACTCTTTTGGAACTCCTGAATGTGTGAATGAGTGGATCTCTGATTCTTATGCCTTTGGGAGGGGAGCTCTTTTCCCTCTGGTGCTTTGCCTTTTCTAACTTTGGTTTGATGGCTCTTCTTTTATCTTACTATATTTTATTTTTTTTTAAAAAAAAAAAAACTGCTGAGACAAAAAAAAATGCCATTTAGGCCTGAGTGATCCAAATCCTCTCACTCCTCATAATTCCAAGTTGTGGGACTCAGTGTGAATTCCCACCAAATATAAGACAAATATATTTGAGCAATTAAATGATTCATTGCTCTAAAGAGATTTTATGTATATATAGTTATGCAACGTCTTAATGGTTTTTGTCTACTTTTAGTTTTGATTTTGGTTTTTGTGTTTTTTCTTTGGAAAGAAAGAATAAAACATGACATTGGGTAGAAAGAAACGTTGGAAGAAACTAAATGGAGTTGGGGAAGAAAAAAATATGAAAAAACTATTTGAAACTTTTTTATAAAATATGTATTTCCCTATCCACAGTGATACTACAGTCCCAAAGCACTTGTGTGTACATTCTGTTACTTAGGAGCATTGTGTCTTCATTTTTTGTCTATCATTCTCCATAATTTCCGATTAGACTCTGCTCTCAAGGTACCAACTATGACCCTGATATGTTGTATTGTGACATCTGTTCCACTCACAATATCAAACAAATCAGAGCTCCTATGTTGCCAAGCACACATTTTATAGTAATAAAACATATCTTGCCTCAAGGAAGTAAGATACAATTAATTCTCAGTCAAACAGGCGTGACTTTGACACACTACATGGATTCCATTTGATTAAAATCATGTATATCACTATAGAAACAATTATAATTTTCGTATTTACTCAATAAAGAAAAACATGAACTGTCAATATTTTTTATTCAAATAAATTGATTGGAGAGCAATCAGGGTTC
>NC_022010.1:91710283-91726414 GCF_000317375.1 Microtus ochrogaster
AAAAAAAATAAATAAATTGATTGGAACACCCTGAATGTTGAGTAGAGCACAACAAAAATTTCTTCTACAAATTTTAGATTCTAGCTGATGACATGGTTTTTGGTTATTCAAAACTAGTCATCTAGTAAACGTTGACAATTAGTAGCTTTTTGGATTTGCTTGATAATTTAAAGAATGTTAAATAAGAGAAGAGTCATCATGACTAAAAATGGAAGTTAAGATAATTTTGGCTTTGAATCTGGAACTCTCCACAGTCTGACTTTCCACAATCGAAAGTTCTAATCAGTGAATTTTGTCTAATCTTTCACATAGAAAGTGACTTTTTTCTGAGAACTTTGGTTTACACTTTCAAACGAAAAGAGAATACTCTAATTGACCTAATTTATTGTGAAGTCAGTAGAGCATTCTACTTGGTCAATTTGAGAAAGAGCCCACATCCTGAGGTACAGAAAATGAATCATAGAGTACTCATATTTAAATGGAAAATCTACACCACATTTCTTCCTCCCAAGGAATAGGGATCATCACATAAGGGGGGACAGAGAGACCATATAAGCCAGATGTTGCAGAGGACAAATAAAAACATTATTCTTTGGATATGACAGGACACTTGTGCATTAGAACTCTCAGTGGCTGTGGTGACACATATACGACCTGCACAAGATCATGCCATCCAAATTTATGGCATAAATGTTGGGAGAGAGTGTTTAATAAAGTCTCCCTGACAGCTAAGAAGCTATGGCACTTGATAGCCACTAAAAGAAAGTCAGTTTTCTTCAAGCCTGTGATCTCTCTTCTAGGTTGCTCCATGCTTCATTGGCTGGTACCACACCACTTTACATAATGACAGTACTGAATGGACTCAATGTGTTAAGATGGAAAGATAGATGGATAGATAGATAGATAGATAGATAGATAGATAGATAGATAGATAGATAGTTAGTTCATGTAGTTGGAAAGAGGTGTTGAGGATATGGAAGGAATTGAAGGGAAAGAAGTAGGGTGGGTTTAATCAAAATAGGCTGCATACATACATGAAATTTTCAAATATTTAAGAAATAAAAAGGATCTTCAACTTTATACAAAAAATGAAGTTATAAAATTAAAAGAAAGAAAAAAGACTTCCAGAAAATAAAACTTCCTCTGTATAAAAAACAAAAGTGATGGAGTTGTTTTTCACATTTAGGGCACTTGAATTTATCACTCCTGAAAAAGACACTGGGAGACAGAACTGACTTCTCCATGAGAGAAAGTATTGTTCAGGAATGCACCACTTCAGCTGCTACTCAGAATCCAAGTGAATAGCCCTAGACCCATGCAAATACAGACAGCACTAAAGAGACTCAGTGGGTTTACAAAGAAGAGCACAGGAAGTTGAGAGGGAAAATGGTAGGAGACAGTAAAAGTTAGAGAGTGCTGTCATGCAGTCTATTAAAGACCCTTTATATGATTATATAGAATTCTCAGAAAACAAAAAGTTAATAAAAGTTTAAAAAACAATCAAAGTGTTTCATAGGTAATTTGAACTGTTGGACCTTTCGAGGTCAGGGAAATTTGTAATTCATTGATAGGGTAAAATTAAGTATGTCATGTTTGCATGCTTTCCCAACTTTTCTATCTAAATTTGAGTCATCTCAATTCAAGGTGAGTTATTGTGTCATTTTTTGATGAGGTTGAGCGATTCAAGAGCACATTTTCCTTATTTTGTTTTCCTTTTCGCTGTAAATGACCATGGCTCCAGGACAGAAGAAGAGAACTCAAAACCAGCATTAGACATAAAAGAAAAATATTTCTGTTGTGAAAATTTTTTATCAATATAGTTTACTTGTGCTGTTGTATTGAAGGGTCGTATAGCAAGAAATCCAATAGTCTAAAAATAATATAATTTTATAGCAAGAAATGTATTTCTTTCCTAAAAGAACTCACTTTACTTTTCAGTGATAAAATTGTTTTCCAACCACATATAGAACCACATACATAAAGTCAGAAACTCAAACAAAATCATTTTTTATTGACAATTCTTTAGAAAGTATATGAAACAGAGTAAAACTGATAGAATCATGAAAAAAGATAAATGGTAATGTGTAAAATCATATTTAAAATTAAATATTAATAATTAATTTAGTGATCAGAACAAAATGGCATTCACATAGAATAGAAAAATTAAAGGGTTATTCAAATTTACAATGCTTATGAGAGAACATAAAGCTTTAATAGATATTCAAGGTACTGAGTCACACACTAAACAATGAAACTTCATTAAAATTTATATAAAGTAATTATTTCAAACACATATTGCACAGTTTTATTTATAGTTTACTGTGATTCTGAACCTAATCATGATTTGTTATTGTCTTCAATTTCTTTGATAACCGTATTTCATTATCTTAGATTTGATTTTGTGATAGCATTTGTGGTTTGCTTTAGGAGCCCATAGGGCTGGACTCATCAGTTTCTCCTTAATATTTTTGCTTTGAGAAAAAACAGTTTTTTAAATATATGTTTCATTAAGTCCAAATAATTATAAGAAAGAAAGGAAATATATGAAACTTTAATGCCAAGATTATTCCATAATTTATTACTAATTTTCACCATGTATTAGTAAAGTTTTACTAATACATGGTGAAAATATGTACAGTAGCCTGGTTAAATTTTGAAATTAATAATAATTGGCATCCTTATAACCATTATGTCAATAAAAGCAATTTAAATATTTTATTTTTTATTGTAATTATATGTGTTCTTTTCTTTTTGTGTAGGAATATATGCACATGGATATAACTCTCTGATGAGGCCAGAAGAGGACACTGGCTCTGACTGAAGTGTCAGTTACAGATGTTTATGAGTCATTCACCATGTGTAATAAGAACCGATGTTTAGTAGCTGGAATTACATATTAATATCTTGTTACTATTTCCTTGATGGCCCATCTTGAATGAACAAACCTTTGATCATGACTCCTCAACAAAAATAAAGCCAAGACAATTTAAGTATATTTTAGGAAAACTAAAACACTATCATTTAAATAATTAACTCAATCTAGAATACAAATTTGTAATGATTATTCTCTAAATAGGAACTCATTTTCATATTGTTCTTCTGAAGTACTATAATAATGAAAAATTTTCCTTCCAACTGTATGATATCAGCCCTGAAATTTTCCTTCACATAAGAGATATTTCCATTCTCATCAGTCTGCCCTGTGCGTGCTCAGTCACAGGCTTTGCATTCTACAGTCTTTGCCCTCATTGTCATTTCTCATTAAGAGATGGGTTTTGTCACTGTCACTCCATGACTTCTTGCTGTCATTTTACTGCAGGAGTTCATTATTTCTAATTGCTATTTTATGCCATTCCTTGATCCATCAGTTTTTAATGTTCTACTTAATTGACTCTTTTGTTTAAATGATGTGAGGAAAACTGCAGATAAATTTATCATTTATTTGATGAGATCTGATACAAGAATGCTTAATTTGATTGTACCATTTCCTGGATAGAAAAATATAGAGGGAATATTTTGTGTATTCTATTTATATGTCTGTAGTATATAAGTTATCCTATGACCTTCTTCTTCTAAGATTTTGGAACCAGTAACAGCATTCTGGGTTTGTTGTAACCTGCTGTCCTTGTTATTTTACTCTGAAACATTTTACTCTTTAAAAATGATATCTTTAGTGTCTGTGTTAATATTAATATATATTATATTGCATCACAATATGTCACATATATGTGTAAAGTTTTTGCTATAGAAAATTGATGTGGGAGTGATTTCTTTCTAATCTGTTGCTTTCATTGGTTAATTAATAAAGAAACTGCCTTGGGCCAGTTGATAGGCCAATGCCTAGGTGGGTGGAGTAAACAATGCTGGGAGAAAGAAGCCGAGTCAGTCAGTCGACATGATTCTCCCACTCCAGACAGAGCCAGGTTAAGATCTTTCCTGGTAAGCCAGCTCGTGGTGCTACACAGAATATTAAAAATGGGTTAGATCAATATGTAAGAGCTAGCCAATAAGAGGCTGGAACTAATGGGCCAGGCAGTGCTTAAAAGAATACAAATTCCATGTAATTATTTCGGATAAAGCTAGCCGTGCGGGAGGCCGGGCGCCAGGAGCGTAGCCCAGCAGCTCTTATCACTACACAAAATAAAAACATTTTTAGAAATCTAATTTCTATAGTATTTGCTACAATCTTTTTTATAAATTCCTCTTATAATATTTATTGAGTTATCAGTGTGTTCAATGAATTATGACAAGTCCCAGGCATTGAGAAGTACAAAAAGCCAAGTCTGTGACACATAGGTAAAAAATTAACAAAATGAATTAGGAAATATATAAACTATAAAGAAACAAACAAAGGAAGGAGACTATGGAGTGAGAAAATTATCTTATGAAATAATAGGTAAGATCAAGGTTTTAAAACATAAACAGGAATATGCTGCTAAAATACTTTAAATGCAATTAAAATGATACATTATTTTTCATGTCAATAATCTAAATCATGATAGATGAAAATATACCAAGTAGATCATAAAGTCAATAGCTTTGTTCCCCCTTAGAACAGATGGCATTTATTTATTTTTATCTATTTATTTATTTTATTGTTTTCATTGAGCTATATATAATTCTCTGCTCCCTTTCCTTCTTCTCCTCTCCATTTCAACCCTCTCCCATGGTCCCCATGGTCCCCATGCTCTCAATTTACTCAGGAGATCTTGTCTTCTTCGATTTCCCATGTAGATTAGATCCATTTGTATGTCTCTCTTAGAGTTCTCTTTGTTGTCTAGGTTCTCTGGGATTGTAAATTGTAGGCTGATTTACTTTGCTTTATGTCTAAAAGACATTTATGAGTGAGTACACATGATATTTGCATTTCTGGGTCTGGCATACCTAACTCAATATGATGTTTTCTACATCTATCTAATTGCCGGCAAATTTCAAGATAGATTACTTTTTTCTGCTGTATAGTACTCCATTATATAAATGTACCACATTTTCCTTATCCATTTTTCAGTTGAGGTGCATTTAGGTTGTCTCCAGATTCTGACTATGACGAACAATGCTGTTATGAACATAGTTGAACACATGTCCTTCTGGTACAACTGAACATCCTTTGTGTATATACCCAAAAGTGGTATTGCTGGGTCTTGAAGTAGGTGATTTCCTAATTTTCTGAAAATGCATTACTTGTATCCAAAGGATCGGTACCAGTTTGTACTCCACCAGCAATGGAGGAGAGTTCCCTTTACCACATATCCTTTCCAACGTAAGTTGTTATCAGTGTTTTTGATCTTGGCCATTCTTTTTTTTTATTTTTTTGTTATTAAAAATTTCCGCCTCCTCCCCACCTCTAATTTCCCTCTCGCTCCCCCATCCCCTCCTTCTACAGTCCAAAGAGCAGTCAGGGTTCTTTGCCCTGTAGGAAGTCCAAGGTCCTCCCCCCTCCATCCAGGTCCAGGAAGGTGCGCATCTAAACAGACTAGGCTCCCTCAAAGCCAGTACATGGAACAAGATCAAAACCCAGTGCCATTGTCCTTGGCTTCACAGTCAGCCCTCATTGTCCGCCATGTTCAGAGAGTCCGGTTGGATCACATGCTTTTTCAGTTCCAGTCAAGCTGGCCTTGGTGAGCTCCCATTAGATCAGCCCCACTGTCTCAGTGGGTGGTCACACTCCTCGCAGTCCTGACTTCCATGCTCATGTTCTCCCTCCTTCAGCTCCTCGTTTGGGCCTTGGGAGCTCAGTCCAGCACTCCAATGTGGTTCTCTGTCTCTACCTCCATCCATCGCCAGATGAAGCTCTATGGTGATATGCAAGATATTCATCAGTATGACTATAGGATAGGATCATTTCAGGCTCCCTCTCCTCAGCTGCCTAAGGAACTAGCTGGGAATATCTCCATGGTACCTGGGAACCCCTCTAGAGTCAAGTCTCTTGTCAACCCTAAAATGACTCCCTTAATTAAGGTATCTTCTTTTCTGCTCCCATATCCACCCTTCCTCCATCCCAACCATCCCATTCCCCCAGGGTCTTCCCATCCTCCCCTCCTCACTTTTCTCTCCCCATCTCCCCTTACTTTTACCCCACCCACACCCCCAAGATCCCAATTTTTGCCTGGCAATCTAGTCTACTTCCAATATCCAGGAGGATAACTATATGTTTTCCTTTGGGTTCACCTTCTTATTTAGCTTATCTAGGATCACAAATTATAGGCTCGCTGACCTTTATTTATGTCTAGAATCCATTTATGAGTGAGTACATACCAAATTCATCTTTTTGGGTCTGAGTTATCTCACTCAGGATAGTGTTTTCTATTTCCATCCACTTGCATGCAAAATGCAAGATGTCATTGTTTTTTACCGCTGAGTAGTACTCTAATGTGTATATATTCCACACTTTCTTTATCCATTCTTCCATTGAAGTGCTTCTAGGTTGTTTACAAGTTCTGACTATTACAAATAATGCTGCTGTGAACATAGTTGAACAAATGCTTTTGTAGTATGATAGGGCATCTCTTGGGTATATTCCCAAGACTGGTATTGCTGGATCCTGGGGTAGGTTGATCCCGCATTTCCTGAGAAACCGCCACACTGATTTCCAAAATGGTTGCACAAGTTTGTATTCCCACCAGCAATGGATGAGTGTACCCCTTCCTCCACAACCTCTCCAGCAAAGGCTATCGTTAGTGTTTTTGATTTTGGCATTTGTGACAGGTGTAAGATGGTATTGCAAAGCTGTTTTGATTTGCATTTCCCTGCTCGCTAAGGAGGTTGAGCATTACCTTAAATGTCTTTTGGCCATTTGAACTTCTTCTGTTGAGAATTCTCTGTTCAGTTCAGTGCCCCATTTTTAATTGGGTTAACTAGCATTTTAAAGTCTAGATTCTAAACTGAACCATCATATAAATAAACTGAAAGAAAAAAAAAACATATGATCATTTCATTAGATGCTGAAAAAGAATTTGACAAAATTCAACACCCTTTTATGATAAAGGTCTTGGAGAGATTAGGGATACAAGGTTCATAACTAAATATAATAAAAGCTATTTACAGCAAGCTGACAGCTAACATCAAATTAAATGGAGAGAAACTCAAAACCATTCCACTAAAATCAGGAACACGACAAGGCTGTCCACTCTCTACATATCTCTTCAATATAGTGCTTGAAGTTCTTGCAATAGCAATAAGACAACATAAGGGGATCAAGGGGATTCGAATTAGAAGGGAAGGAGTTAAACTTTCATTATTTGCAGATGAACATAAACCACCCCAAAAACTCTACCAAAGAACTCCTACATCTGATAAACACCTTTAGTAATGTGGCAGGATACAAGATCAACTCCAAAACATCAGTTGTCCTCCTATACACAAAGGATAAAGAAGCAGAGAGGGAAATCAGAGAAGCATCACCTTTCACGATAGCCACAAATAGCATAAATCATCTTGGGATAATTCTAACCAAGGAAGTGAAAGATCTATTTGACAAGAACTTTAAGGCACTGAAGAAAGAAATTGAAGAGGATACTAGAAAATGGAAGGAAATCCCTTGCTCTTGGATTGGGAGGATCAACATAGTAAAAATGGCATTTCTACCAAAGGCAGTTTATAGATTCAATGCAATCTCCATCAAGGTCCCATCAAAATTCTTCATAGACCTTGAGAGAACAATAATCAACTTTATATGAAAAAACCAAAAACCCAGGATAGCCCAAACAATCTTATACAATAAAGAAACTTCTGGAGGCATTACCATCCCTGACTTCAAACTCTATTACAGAGCTACAGTATTGAAAACAGCTTGGTATTGGCATAAAAACAGAGAAGTCGACCAATGGAATCGAATAGAAGACATGGATTTTAACCCTCAATCCTATGAACACCTGATTTTCAATAATGGAGCTAAAAGTATACAATGGAAGAAAGAAAGAATCTTCAACATATGGTGCTGGCATAACTGGATGTCAACCTGTAGAAGAATGAAAATAGATCCATATCTATCACCATGCACAAAAATCAAGTCCAAAGGATTAAAGACCTTTATATCAATCTAAACACACTGAACCTGATAGAAGAGAAAGTGGGAAATACTCTACAACACATGGGCACAGGAGACCACTTCCTACCTATAACCCCAGCAACACAGGCATTAAGGGAAACATTGAATTAATGGGACTTCCTAAAACTGAGAAGCTTCTGTAAAGCAAAGGACACTTTCATTAAGATGAAAAGGCTACTGACTGGGAGAAGATCTTCACCAACCCTGCAATAGACAAAGGTCTAATCTCCAAAATATATAAAGATCCTGGCCATTCTTTTTTTTTTTTTTTTTTTTGGTTTTTTTCGAGACAGGGTTTCTCTGTGGTTTTGGAGCCTGTCCTGGAACTAGCTCTTGTAGACCAGGCTGGTCTCGAACTCACAGAGATCAGCCTGCCTCTGCCTCCCGAGTGCTGGGATTAAAGGCGTGCGCCACCACCGCCCGGCCATTCTTACAGGTGTAAAATGGAATCTCAGAGTTGTTTTGATTTGCATGTCTCTGATGGCTAAGGATGTTGAGCATTTCCTTAAATGTCTTCCTACCATTTTAGTTTCTTCTGTTGAGATTTTTCTGTTTAGGTCTGTACCCCACTTTTAAACTGAATTATTTGTTCTTTTGAAGAAGTGTGTGGATTTACATCTGGGTCTTGGATTCATTTCCATTTGTCCTCCTGTCTGGTATGCCAATATCAGGCTTTTTTCATTCCTGTAGCTCTATAATAGGGTTTGAAATCATGGATTGTGATGCCTCTAGAAGTTTGTTTATTGTACGGGGTTGTTTTAGCTACCCTGGGTTTTTTGCTTTTCCATATGAGCATTGTTCTTTTGAGGTCAAATAGGTGACATTTAAATAAACACACTCTACACCTGTTTCATAGTCCAAAGTACACAAAATGTGCTAATAAACAGCTTTTTGCATACTATTGTCATGACCATGTAAGTCATACATACATGTGTATGTGTGTTATATTATAGTAACTATAAAATAAGACCACCCTTTTCTTCCTCTCACATGTTATTGTATCCCCCCCGCACTGCAGTGCATCCTTAGTCCTAAAAGATTGGACAGGTCCAGCTGTTCTCCATCTAATGAAGTAGAACAGCACCTCCAGGAAGCCTTTTTCCTCTAGAGTTAACTACCTAAACAATCACTATACCACTGAACACAATTATAAAAGGATATTGGAATTCCAGAATTTTAAATAAAAATTTAAATTTCATATATAACAAAGTACAGCACTCAGACCAAAAGAATATCCCTCCATTTAGAGAGCCTGTTTAAACTATTCCAGCAACATTTTTTTTTCAGTTTTCACTCTAAGAAATTTACATATATTTTTGTTCTTCTTATTCTACTCATTAAACCCAGAGATCATCAGAATACCCTTCTCACCTTTACTTCATGCTTCTCTTAAGTCTCTGCCATAATAGCTCCTTTGTGCTCATGTCTACTAAATCAAAATATTCACCCCTCTTTGGATTCTTAAATTTCTGGTTGGGAACACTTCAGCATAGGCTGAGAATGCCATTAAATAAACAAAGATGCTTATAAAGAAGATCACTAAATTCTGTATTTTCTCCTGGTCAATTTTCTGTAATGTTACTTAATAAATTTAAAATTTATAAACCTTATCTTTATGAATAATACTTTTTTAATTTTTAGGGAACTCACAGTTTTCTAAATTTAAAAAAGCAATATTTTATATTTTTGGACATTTTTTGCAATAGTGTAAGCTGAGACTATCTTTGACTAGAAAAAAATTCTTCATAAAACAAACAAAATTCAGAGCAAATTTGAGCTTTATTGACATAGTTTTATGTCTTTTCCTAAATACAATTTTAAACTTTTAATGAATAAGAATTATTGTGATAAATAAACTAATATTTATTCTCTAAGAACTATGGGAGGATTTTCCAGTGGCTCAAGAGACATAATTTGTTTCCTTATCATGAAGTTCTATAATCAACAATTTCAGAGTAAAAAGAAGAAAATGCAAATAACAGTGAGCAAAATGTAATCAGCTATTGGGTTAAAACATTATTTTTAATGTAATTTCCCTGGAATAACTCATTTAAAGTAATTTGATCATGAAACATAACACACATATAACTGCATAAATTTCAAGTCTTTTAACTCTGAGCAGAAATAGAAACTGATGAAAACTTTCATCATTTTGGTTTTTCTAAGGTAAGCACATTATTTTTCTTTAAGAAATGTCTAATAATGCATAGCTGTTGAATATGGAAACAGAAGAGAACTTGTCCCTCCACTGCAGACAGGATAACTTCATACAAGGGGATACAACTCTATTAAGTAAGAATAATTAAATCCAACATTATTATAATTAATTAAAACTAGAGAAAATAGCTTCCCAGTAGAAAAGAATTATTCAGTACACATCTTACGGAAAATATTCCACACTCTGATCCCTGAATAAATCTAAAGGTAAAGCAAAACAATTACCACAGTGTACCTGGTGCCAAACCTGAGAAAGAAAAAGCTCAATAAATTTTGCAAAAGCATTTGGAGGAACTTCAGCTTTTAATTTAAATTTGTTTCCCACCTTCCTCATTTCAATCTGTTTCTGACCATGATTATTTTTAGATAAAAATTAGGTGATATCCTTCTTGGTATTCTCAATTCTTGATCTTCACACTCACAAATTGTTTTCCAAACTTTTGCCAGAATAATTTTCACAGGGCAGTCATCCACAACAACATGTCCTCTGACCAAGAATCCAAGATGTTTGATTTCATTGCCACCACTCATCAAAATCTAGTGCCTACATGGAAGGTTGTTACCCCACTATGTTCCACATGGTTTTTTCCTCTTCTCCAAAGTGAACCATTAACCCACTCAATCCAGACTTCATTTGGCAGCAATATCATCGTCCACCAGTGTGCTTGAGTCTTTATGGACTACTAATAGGCACTCCTGGCCCTCTCAGGAAACCTAACCCAGTTCTCAAATGATGCTTTTGTATTCTCTTAGCAAACACATGCAGGTGAAATCATGTGTCTTCTAAACAATTATTCATTTTTTCCTTTATTTCCCATTGGGTACAGTATCTCCAAAATTTAGTTAAGTATTATGTTTTACACTTCTGAGCTGACAGGGTTTCATCAATTTAGACAATGTTTAGAGAAACACCAGTCCTTGCACTTAACTCTCACTTCACTGTGTGGATAAACTTTCATCGTACTTTGGAGAAAGCAGAAGCCAAGAAGCAAAGCCCTGCTGCTAAGTCATTCAGGTCTCTGTGTTTATACCATCTTTCAACATTGCTTTCTTTAATCTACAATATTCTTCTCAGTCAATAGCTCTACCTACACAACATCCTCAATAACTCCTGGTTCTTTCAAGATTTAAAAAGATACAAGATGAAGTAAATAGTCTCAGCATTTTTCTTCAAGAAAAATAAACAAACGAAAATATAAGCCTGCTTTTTCTTCCAGTTTTAATTGCTCGTTTAAAATTTTAATAATCACAAGTTGCCCACACCTCCCTCAACCTGCTTCAGTAGATTTTATTTATGATTTTTTTTATATTGACCAGTTTTATATACTACTTTATTATCATATCAAAATGATGAAAGTTAACCACTAAGAAAAACAGTATTCAAGAAAAATTTTGAGTCAGATGCAGTGGATGACTCCAACAAAACAGTATTTTTGGAAGCAATACAACAATTGCACCTATGAAGTCAAATCTGTTGTGACTATGTGCACAAGACCAATAAGAGATGAAAGCGGACAAAATGCCTGCATGGATATGGAAGAGAGTAAAATGTCCAATCCTTAGCTGAGCAGCTTTTGGCAAGTGATGGCTACTTGGAGAAAGGGAGACCAATTTATTTTAGAATGAAGCCCCTACGAGGCTACCCAAACACCAGAAGGTGACCTGAACAAACATACTGCAAATGCTGAGTGGCTCACTGTGTATGGAGCAAGGGAGAACTCATGAATTTGAAACAGAATAGTCAAGAGGGGGAGAGAGAACTACAGCAGAAGGAATAGGACTAAACTTAATAGTTTCATTTTTTAAATTTTAGTGTTGATATTATAATATAATAATAATTCTTTATTCCCTTTCCTCCCTTCAAACCTTGCCATACAGTCCTCCTGCTTTTCAAACACGGGGCCTCCTTTTCATCATTTGCTATTGCATTCATGTATGAATATATATGCATATCTGTGTGAGAGAATATATGTTAATAAATATTAGTTGTTTATTTAGTATGTGTTGCTTATATGTAGTATTTTATTAAGTTAATTGGAAAATACTAAAAAGCTTAAATTCATATTTTTAAAAGTCATGGTAAAATTGAGCAAGTTAAGTACATTCACCTCTTTTGATACCATGTAGCATTCTCTATATTTGTTATTTGCAACTTTAACTTATTTAGTGGATTATTCCATTATTTTCCCCATTGTATTGCTATAGTTAATGTAAAGACTAATTATTTTTAATTATACTTTTTGTTTCTATTATACACAGTTTCTAGGTTTGTACTTTGGATACGATGGATGTTTATTAATATTTGTCAAGTCAATAAGAATCAAATAAATATATACATTAAAATATTTAAATATTTAGTGCATTGCATTTATGATCAGTAATAGATTTTATAAGTTTTAAAAATTAGACAATGTTACTTGGGAATATATGATGCAATTATAGTGTTACAAAAATAACAGTTTTTAACCATTATTGCTACTTTATGGTGGCAGTGTTGTAAGTCATGGCATAACAGAAATATTTCAGATATGAGTATTAACATGCTCTTCCAATATACTCTTCCTTAAACTAAGGTATGAAGTAATTTTTAAAACCTGAAAACTCAATGATCACTTATATTGAAATAAAAGCTTTCATTGTAAATGCATACAATGGTAAATAAAGTCAACTCTAGTATAAGAAAGTTTTCATTAGCTCTACCAAAAGTATTATTTTTATGCTCATTTAATTCAATTATAAATTATCTGCAGTGACTTTATTTTCCATATATTATATAGAAATCAATATTAATAATGGACAAAATAGTAGTACACCAGGCCTTCACTCGGTATATTCATTTTTTTCTTAAATTCCATCCTATACTAGTATTTGCTTTATAGTCACTAATACTAAAATCTATTTGCAGTATTTTCATTGTAAAGGACTGTTTTAAATGACAGATAACTCTCTATGTGAATACTAACAATATAATATATTAATTATATTACATATTAACTATAAAATTCCAATGAATTTAACCATTTGAAATAACATTGGCTTGGAATGTTGTTTTCTAAATAGAGCAATCTTGTTTTCCCTAAAATCTGCTTTTTTTAATTTTTACTTTTAATGTTAAAAACCTATTTCTTAATTAAGCAAATGCTTATTTTCCATATTATGGAAATCTTTATAATATTTTCATGATAGTAAATTTAGAATGCTGTGTTAGCCATGGCTTTCTATATTTGATTATATATGTGGGCTGTATATATACATGTATGTATGTAATGGGAAAAGGTGATTTATTTGATTACCTTGCATAATGGAGGTAGTCCAAAGATTGCTTTCTCACAATTGATCACAGTCTGACCATTGCACAGCCTACAAAGCTGAATGTCTCAGCAGTCCCTCTGCCTGGGTTCTACAAAATAAAGATAAGGATTGTAATTAAGAATATCTGTATTTCCATCAGGTCAATCCCCTATAGAGAGTTATCGTCTAAAGCCCACAGGCCAATACTTGTCAGTGGTTCACCTACTTGTCCTATGTCAGAATAATTGTCTGTCCGAAACTGTCAAAAACTCTCACATTTGCCTGCTTCCCTAGACATACTTCTACTTCTCTGATATCAGCGCATGGTATTGACTTTTGTGGGTCTTGTTATACTTTCATTAAAGGCTGTGGCAGTAGGCATTAGTTCATTTAGCTTAGTATTTTAAGATTAATTTCTTTATTACAATGATTTTCCAGTAGCACAGGTATTGATAAATGACTTATGATAATGCAAGGGCATTTTTTCCTTGAATTGCCATGTATAATCATCTCTGAAGCTAATACACACTAATTAGAACCCAACCTTCCTTGTTATTGTGATAACTGAAGATCAATTTGCTAATCACTAAATGACAAAAGAGCATGACAGGGTTATTATAGATTATCTCAGCCTGATAGTCTCCAGGTTTGGCTGATATCTGGAAGCCTGCCAGGACTTCTGGAATTCAATCAAGGTTAACGCAGCAAATTGTCCTGTTGGCAGAAGAGGCACCAGAGCATCTGAGCCCACTGCAGGAATGGCTTCCCTAAGAGGCACAGCTTCTTCTGTAGCCTGTTTCTGACTTTCTCACATAAGACATTCTTCCACAACTGGGGGTGGTACATGCGAGTTTCTCAATTGACTCTCAGAGTCCCAAAGAACACATAATTATTTGAGGCAAATTTTGTGACTAGAAAGAAAGAATGAAATGTATTTACTTTTATACTGATAGTCAAATCATTTTTTTAGAAAAATTTTAATCATCCAATATTCTCAAGTCAATTTCAAGATGAACTTTTAATTAAAAGCAAATTTTTAAGTAAACAACCCTGTAAATGATACCAGGTAACTACAAACTCATCCCTGAGAACAAAACTTGAAGAAATCTTAGTTTTATTTTTCCTTTGATGTATCCTGTCATACATCCAGCACTTTCATCACCAAATCATGAAATCAAATACACTATTAAATACTTGAGTTTAAGTCATAACAATAAGAAATTAATTTCAGTATATTACCAAGATAACATTGATCTATAAACGAGAAATTAGAACATAGAAATATTTCTTAATGCTTATTAAATAGCAAATAGTTACAAAAGAAAATTTAATCTCAAAATTATTTAAAGCCATATCATTCATAAATTCCATCTTTTGTCTGATTTTCTTATGTTACATTCATGATACTTATATATGCTGTTTGTTAATTTATTTTTATTTATTTCTCCCAAAATTAATATAGTTATATTTTCTAAATACATTGCATCAGGATTATTTTTACTGTATTATTTTATGGAACTGGAGGGAAATAAATATATTTTCTAAATGTCATTACCTTTACATGAGTATTATTAAGTTACAATTAATAACCCTAAGAAATATAACAGCTTTACAGTATTATGATAGACATACATGAGCTGTCTGGAAATATCACTATGAATTTAAAGAGAAATATGACAATATAAGACATTTCTAAGCACTGACAAGATGCCTCAGTCTATAAACTATTTACAATGCAAACATGAAGACCTAAATTCAGATGCCCAGAACTCATGTAAAAAGTCAGCCATTGAATGATACACTTGAAAGCCTTGCACTAGGAAATTAAAGAAAAGTGATTCCTAAAGCTGTGTGTCTATCTAAACTGGTAAACTCTTGCTTCTGTGAAAAATCCTGTCTAGAAAATAAGGTAGAGAAATCTGATAATATACCAGACATCATCTTCTCTCCTCTTTGACATGCACATGTGCGCGCACGCGCGTGTGGATGCGAGCATACACACATACACACACACACACACACACACACACACATCTACATATAAATTTAAAATGAAAAACAAATGAAGCGCCCTTCCCAAAGGCCCTTCTTAATGATTCTAAGTCTATTTATACAATATTTTATGTAGCATTTTTATCATGTGAATGGATGGAATAAAGAGAGTATGTGACCTAAGTTTCTCTAAGGACATAACCTAAAGAAAGCCCTATATTTCTTACCCTGGAGAAACTAACAATTCCTTTACAGAAGTCTGAGGAAGACAGAAATAAACAAGAAACTTCATTCATGTTGGTTTTTGTTGTATGCACTGGACAATCATGTACATAAAAGGCAGAACACCTGCATCCTGAAGCAGGAATAACTACGGGATTTTTGCAGCAGAAATTAGCTGAGAGGGGCTTAACATAATGGAATAATTAAAAGCCCTGCAGGAGAAAACTAAGTTTAGGCAATTTTTGAAGACAACAGGTTCAGTTTCCACCTGTGCTAGAGAACCTAAAAGATTTGTAATCATTGAAAAACCGTGTGTGTGTGTGTGTGTGTGTGTGTGTGTGTGTGTGTGTGTGTGTGTGTGT
>NC_022010.1:91726514-91730864 GCF_000317375.1 Microtus ochrogaster
TTGGGTCTAAGAGTAACCACAAGCTAGTAGTGAATGTCCTTGGGTGTGGGACCTGATGAATGAAGTGGGTGGGCAGTGACAGCATTCCTTCAATTAGCATTCTGTTAGGAGTGAGTTGCAGCCAAGCTCACTTTGTTTGGAAAAGATTGCAAAGCTATATTCCTGCTTAATTATTGCAGCAGCCTTTACCTCAGCTGCCTGGTTTGGCAAAGATTCTGTGGATTTTCAGAGTAATCTGCCAAAGCTGCCTCTGTTGTGTTGGCTCACTGTAAACTCTCCTGGAAGGAGCCCAAGGACAAGGGTACAAACGACCACAATGGTGCCCGCTGAGTTCTCACCCCTTTTCCTGAGCATCTACCTTGTTATTGCGTCTGCCGATGAATACCTTTCCCTGGGCATCTTCACCTGTTACAGGACCTGCTGAAAATGCCTTTCCCTAGGCATCTTCATCTTATTATGATGTCCATTGAGTTTTGAGAAAGTTTCTAAGAAACTTCACGAATCCTTGGAGCTGGTTCAGTTCATTGACAGATAATTTCACTTAACCTTTGGTTCCAATGGTTCAGCCCCATGTAATACAATCACTGTGCCCCCTTTTAAAATCTCTTAGACAGCAATTACAACAGACGTGGCAGTGATATTTAGGCCACAAAATTAGATGATTTTGAGAAACAAATCTTGTTTATCTACCAGATTTTAGACAAGATCTATAAATATTTATATCTTATATTTGACTTATTATAATACTCTTTGCTAAGACAGAGTTTAATATTTTTCATATTTCTTTGATAATTCTAAGCAGTCTAGTTTTGGGAGAATCACAAAAGCCTTTGATTTTCACAGTGACCCAAGTGATGTGAGACATTTATTTTGTTAAAGCTCTTCACTATAAGGTTCTACAGGTCTTTGCAATTCTGTGTGACCAACCCAGATACCATCTAATCATTTATTTGTTAAGTGCATCAGTGCTTTTCCTTTTTTAAAACTAGCTTGTATGAACTGGATATATTACAAACAATAAGTCACGGTTCTGGAATAAATAAAGTCCAAAATTAAGAGTCTGTTACCAGTAGGATTTTTTTTCATTATTTCCATAAGCTGTGACATAGGAAGATAGAGAGAAAAAGGAAGAGAGAAAAAGAGATGGGGAGAGAGATAGAGATATTCTTCCTATCTATAACTAAGTTGCTCCTGTGATAACACATTCTAGCTACTTATGCAGCCATTCTAACACTTATGCATGTACCAACAACATAATAAAGGGCTTATCTCATTTTTAGCAATTAAATTTATTCACTTATTTTATAATTCAACTGTAATTTTCTCTTGTTCTTCTCCTCCTATTCTCTTCCCCCACCTAACCTCTGCCCTGTCCCCAAACCAATTCTTTTCTGTTGGGGTTCAAAAAAGGACATCATAGATATATCAACAAAGCATGGAATATCAAACTGTGATAAAACTAGCTCCTCTTCTTGTATTAAGACTGAGAAAGGCAACCCAGTATGAGGAATATGTTCCCAAAAGCCAAGTGTTAATAACAACTCCTGTGCTCACTGCTAGGAGTCCCACAAGTAGAACAAGTTACACAACTGTCACACATATATAGAGAACCTAGATCAGACCCATGCAGCCTCCCTGGCTGTTGGTCTAGACTAAAGAACTCAAAAAAAAAGACATCAAAGTGATAATAATTAATAATAATAAATAATCTAATTTAATTTAAAAATGGAGTAGAGATCTCAAATGACTGAGAAATATTCAGCATCCTTAGTCATCAGGAAAATGTAAATCAAAACAAACATGAGATCCCATTTTACATCTGTCAGAATGACTAAGATCAAAACCACAAATAAGAACTTATGCTGAAGATGACAAAGAACAATGTGAATACATCTACACTGCTGGTGTCAGTGCACACTTGGGCAGAAACTTTAGAAATCAATGTGGCTTTTTCTCGGAAAATTGGGAATCCATCTACTTCAAGACCAAGCTATACTTGCGTTGTCTGTACATCCCATCTCCCCAATTACCTGATCTTTCCTCCATGCTCTACCCTCACACTGTTAACACTCAAAATCAAGTCTATTTCCCCTTCCTTGGGAGATCCAAGTGTTCCCATAAACATTCCCTCTTTACCTGAATTCTCAGGGTCTGTGAGATTGTAGCTTGGTTATCATTTACTTACAGCTAATATCCACATGTGAATACATATTTTATTTGTCTTTCTGGGTCTGGGTTACCTCACTCAAGATGACTTTTTTTCAAGTGACAACCATTTTCCTAAAAATTGTGTCATTTTTTTGATAGATATTAACACTCTACTGTGTGAATTCACCATATCTTCTTTATCTAATCTTCAGTTGAGGGACATCTAGGTTGTTTCCAGTTTCTGACTACTGTGAATAAAGCTGCTATGAATATAGATGAGCAAACGTCCTTTGTCGAGGATGGATCATCCTTTGGTATATGCCCAAGGGTGAGATAGCTGTGTCTTGAGGAGAATCAATTTCCAATTTTCTAAGGAACCACTGTGTGGATTTCCATAGGGGCTGTAAAAGTTTGCACACCCACCAGCAATGGATGAGTTTTCACCTTGCTCCACAATCTTTACCAGCTTGAGTTGTCACTTGTGTTACTGATCTAAGCAATTCTGACAGGTGTAAGACATAATCTAAAAGTAGTTTTGATTTGCATTTCCCTGATAGAGAAAAATGTTGAGCATTTCTTTAACTGCTTCTTTGCCATTAGAGATTCCTCTGTTGAGAATTCTTTGTTTATATCTGTACTCGATGTTTTAATTTGATTTGTTTTTTATATCCAGTTTATTGAGTTCTTTAAATAATTTTACTTATCCATATTGGATATAAAGCAAGTAAAAATTGTTTCCAATTCTATGGGCTATAGCGTTGTCTGAATGACAACGTCCCTTAACTTACAGAATCTTTTCAGTTTCATTAGGTCCCATTTATTAGTTACTGATCTTAGTGCCTGCACTATTATTGTTCTGTTCAGAAAGTTATCTCACATTCCAATGTATTCAAGGTTATTCCCTACTTTCTTTCTTATATAAAGTTTAGTATGTCTGGTTTTATACTGATCAACTTGAACTTGAATTTGTGAAGCATAATAAATAGAGATCTATTTGCATTCTTCTAAATGTAGACATCAGGTTTTATGAGCACCATTTGCTGAAGATGTTGTCTTTTTTTTCCAGCATGTGTTTCTGTCCTCTTTATCAAAAATCAGGTATTCGTGGTGTTTGGATTTATGTCTTTGTCTTCAATTTGTTCCAGTGATCAATATGACTATCTATATGCCAATACCACGTAGTTTTTATGACCATAGCTCAGTAGTACAAACTGAGTACAACAGGAATGGTGATATCTCCGGAAGTTCTTTTATTGTTCAAGATTGTTTTGCTAACTTGGGTTTACTTGTTTGTTTTGTTCTTCCATATGAAGTTGAAAATTGTTCTTTCAGAGTTCATAAAAATTGTGTAGGGATTGTGTTGTAGATTGGATTGAATCTCAAGGTTGTTTTTGTCTATTTTTGCTAAGATAATCTTACAAATCCATGATCTTGGGAGATTTTTTCAATTTTCTAATTACAATTATATGATAATCCTTAAAACCCATGAGCATGGGACATCTCTCCACTTTCTAATATTTTCTTAAATTTTTTTCTTCAAAGAATTGTAGTTTTATCATGCAAGTCTTTTACTTGCTTTGTTAGAATGAGCCCCCAAATATGTTATATTATTTGAGGTTTTTTTGAAAGGTATTATTTCCCTGATTTCTTTCTCAGTACATGTGCTATTTGTATAGAGGAGAGCTACTGATTTTCTTGAGATAATCTTATATAAATCCACTTTGCCAAAGTGTTTATCAGCAATAGGAGTTCCCTGATAGAATATTTAGGGTAACTTGTTGCACAAATTCTAATTGACATAAACAGTAAAAATGCAAAGTCAGATACTAGAGGGTGAAAGCTGAAAGAACAGAGAAGCAGAGCAGTCAGCCACTAGTTCTTACCTGTATGAAATCTTCAGAAAGAATGGGTATCCTGTCTCTACAAGTCCTCAAACTGAATGCCTTGAGCTCCTGTCTCCTCTGGCCTCGAATTCTTCTATACAAAGCCGTATCTCTTACTCTATCTCTCCCTCCCTAGTGTTGGGATTAAAGGAGTGTGACTCCCAAGTACTGGGATTAAATGTCTCAGGCACCACCACCTGGCTCTTTTTAAAAGTCTTTGAGACTAAGTGGCCCTGAGTATCTGCCAGACGTGGTCCTTCATATTTTCTCCTTAAACATCTCAGAGCCACTCCAAATCCTAAGGCACCTTGGCCACCCA
>NC_022010.1:91732049-91733230 GCF_000317375.1 Microtus ochrogaster
ATGTACCAGACTCTAGGATAGCTTACCCAAAGTTCTACCTGCTTTCTGGCAATATCATACGAAAGAACATCTGGCACCAAATACCCTAAGGTAGTCAAAGAATATACATGGGAACCCATACATATTACTGGTCTAAAGAAAGTTAAAGAAGCAATTCTATCTTAAAAATATACATTCATCCTTGGTTAGGAAAATGGTCAAAACGTGGGCTATAGGCAACAAGGCAATGCCACAAGATTGAATTTAGTTAATCTCAATGGTCCTAGAAAATAGACCTCAGTTGCTTTAAAAGTGTTATTGGAGAGAAGAAGTGAACATTTTAGAGCAGTAGGAAAATTCAAAAGGGCTTTGAAATTCCCAAGATCAAAGTCTGGGTGAGAAACATTACTCTGAACCTCAGGATCAGGCTCCTTAAAATGAGCACACCTTGTCCCTATGTAACACAGCAGCTTTAAATGCTTGGGACAGGATTCAGGAACTAAGAAATAGAATTAAATCATATATAAGGAATAAACATGATCAGAGTGAACCCTTCAATGATTTTTTACAAAGATTAACTAAGGCTGTACAAATAGGAGTAACATGCCCAGAAGCTAGATGTGTACTAATTGAATCTTAGGTTTTTAAGAAAACCAACTTAGAATGCAAAAAGGTCCTTGAGTCTTTAAAGGTCAGATAAGCACCAAGGGATAAATGGATCTTGCATAAAATAAATGTTGAGATATTTGACTACAGTACTGAAGCTTGGATGAGATAAAAAATTTCCAATGATATGAGGAGACACTAAAATAACAAATGTTTTAATTGTAGTAGAATAGGACATCTGAGAAGGGATTATAGACAAGAAATTCCTAGGAGTAATGTCTCATCTGGGAATGACAAAAGTAGGAAGACTCAGTCTTCAGGTATATGTAAGAGGTGCAGCAAAGACTAACATTGGACCAATTAATGTAGGTCAACAAAAGACAGATAAGGCAACCAGATAACATCAGGAAATTCCTGGGAGGAGGTGCTCTTGCAGGCCCCCATGACAAACGTGGTCCAATCATTACCAGTTCCAGTGGAGAATGTGTCTCACAAAAAAAGGGAAAAAATCAAATGGGATAAGGGATAATTTAGTGTGAACATATTAATAATAATAATAGTGGATAATAAAGTGAATATTTGTGTGCTATTATTTA
>NC_022010.1:91734495-91736961 GCF_000317375.1 Microtus ochrogaster
CACTCCATCCAGGTCTAGGAAGGTGTGCATCCAAACAGACTATGGTCCCCAATAGCCAGTACATGCAGTAGAAACAAGTCCCAGTGCCATTATCAATGGCTTCTCAGTCAGCCCCCATTGTCAACCATATTCAGAAAGTCCAGTTTTATCACATGCTTGTTAAGTCTCAGTCCAGCTGGATTTGGTGAGCTCCCATTAGATCAGTCACACTGTCTCAGTGGGTAGACCAATCCCTCGCGGTCCTGACTTCCTTGCTCAACTTCTCCCTCCTTCTGCTCTTCAACTGGACCTTGGGAGCTCAGTCCAGTGATCTGATGTGCGTCTCTATCTCTATCTCCTTCCATCGCCGGACAAAGGTTCTATGGTGATATTCAAAATATTCATCAGTGTGACTATGGAACAAGGCCAGTTCAGACACCCTCTCCTCTGCTGCCCAAGGACATAGCTGAGGACATCCCTGTGGACACTGGGATCCCCTCTAGAGCCAAGTCTCTTGCCAACCCTAAAATGGCTCCCAAATTAAGATATCTTCTTCCCTGCTCCTATGTCCAGCCTTCCTCCATTTCAACCCACCCACTCTCCCAAGCTCTCCCCATCCTCTTATGGTTCAACCACGCCTATTTCCGATGTAAGACTTAGACTCTTTGAAATAGAATGTCTATTAGAACATTTATCATGTATTCCTTGTTTAATATTATTTATGTTGGTTTTAATTTTATACTTGATATCTGTTCCTATTGTACATAGTTTGTATTGGGTTTGGATTTCTCTTATTTAGACAAAAAAGGATGGTGATAGGGAGTCTGTGCCAACCAATTATCTTTAAGAGGTGGGACGAAGTTAGAATGTGGCTTTCTAGGACCCAGAGGAAAAGGGCATGCAGCCCAGGTGGCCTTTCTCTGTGTGGTTCCCTTGAAGCACAGCTGAGCTAGTGTGCCAACATGGGGCTGACCAAATCTACTTAAAAGCCTGAGAGAGCTTTAAAATTTATTCTAGATAAAAAAGAATAGAGTTAAACACAGCTTCTTTGATGTGGGAGTGTCATATATCAATCTGTTGATTTCATTGGTTGAGTAATAAACAAACTGCTTGGGCTCATAGCTTAGAACATAGTAAACAGAGCAGAATGCTGGGAGGAAGAGGAAGTGAGGTAAGATGCCTCAGACAGAGACGACATGCTCCCTGCTCCCAAGCAGACACACGCAATGAAGCTCCGACCCAGGATGGATGTAGGCTAGAATCTTCCCGGTAAGACCGGTGCTCACAGATTATTAGAGATGGGTTGATCAGGATATCAGAATTAGCCAATAAGGGCTAGAGCTAAAGGGCCAAGCAGTGCTTAAAAGAATACAGTGTCTATGTAATTATTTTGGGGTATAAGCTAGCCAGGCAGCCGGGGTACTGGGGACGCAGCCCTGACGCTCCTATTACAACACTTCTTAATACCAGCATTTTCTCAGGTTGGCTCTACTTGCTAGAGGCAAACACTCTCATTTAAGAGAGACTTCCTGACTCAGCATTACCTACAAAACCCTGCAGCTCTTTTAAGAGGTCCTGTCAAGAAACACTTAAATGGTGTTGATGAAAAGCTGACCGCATACTTTCTAGTGGTGACAGGGACCTTGAAACGTCATAGAGTAGTGGTAATAAACATGGCTCCTGCTGGTACCTCTGCCATGAGGCTGAAATCTCAGAAAGCTAAAAAATGGCTTGGATCCAGCCATCAAAGCCATAGCTTTAATCATAGTCATAGTGCTTAGCAAATTAAAGACTCATGTGGTCAAAAAAGAGAGATATACAGTAAAGATAGCTTCAGATGAAGAAAACCTCTAAATGGTTTACAGTGTGTTTAAAAATATATGTAGACTTAGAAGAGAAAAGAAAAAAATTTAAAGACCTTAAAATAAAAAAAAAAGAGAATAGTTGGGTGTGATGGTACAACCTTTAATCCCAACACTTGGGAGACAGAGGCAGCAGACCTCTGTGAGTTCAAGGTGTGGTAGCACACACCTTTAATCTCAGCACTTGGGAGGCAGAGGAAAGTGGATTTCTGTGAGTTCAAGGACATTCTGGTCTACAGAGAGAGTTTCAGGACAAAGATACATAGAAAAACCCTGTATCAAAAAGCTAAATATTAAAAAATAAAATAAAAGAAATAGAGGTTAAAATAAAACCATGTAAAGATGAAAATAAACACAGAGTCTAGATACTATATGTTATTATGTTTTCTTGAATTGTTTGAATGCTGAGGAAGGAGTAACAGCTGATAAAAGATACTTGCTTATAAATCCTGCTGAATTAATCCAAGATAGGTAATTTGAAAATATCCTGACTTTAAAATTGAAGTCAAAAGGTATGTTACTTTGGAGAAGAGGATTTGCTTATGTTTCCACAGGAAATGAGAGGCTATGGATTCATTCTGAATAAAGAAAAATCAGGTTTGATGAAGGAAGACCACCTGAAAAA
>NC_022010.1:91738704-91740468 GCF_000317375.1 Microtus ochrogaster
AAAAAAAGAAATTGTGATTTATGATTATTTCATCAAATATTTTATATCACCAATTTTCTGCTCATAATTCTGGGCATATTGCATATTATTATATTGCTATCTAGTCCAAGTAAAAGTTTTGCCATTGCAAAATGTCCAGTGATCTCCTGTGAATTGTTCTCCCCATCAACATTTCAAGTGTAAAATTTAAAAATATTTTGTCTTACATACTGTCTTGTCAACTGATTATTAAGCAACCTTGGAGTGGCTTCATCATGTTTTACTTTCCCCATGACAGTGGAGTCTCAGAGATTTTTTTATATCATTAAATTAGCTGATACTGAAAATTCACTCAAAATGATAGACATCAATATTAATATTTTATTAATAAGCCTAGCTCATTTAGTTTACAGTATTAGATAATTTATCCATCCAGTCTTAGTGTTATTGTATTTGAGGAAACATTTTGCATTTTTCTATATCTTAACTCATTTAAACAATGACTTTTATTATTTGATATGTAAAGTGATTCACTGATTATTGTAATCTTATCTTTTAAATATTTAAGCACATACCATACATATTCCCTAAAGCAACCCATTCAAATGCATTACCTTGATAGATGACATGATCATGTTATATGGGTTTTGAGGTTGAAGATTTTAGTAAATTGATAGTTGCACTAAAGTTCTTCCATTCTCTTAATAACTCTAGAATATAAAACCAGTTCTCTGAGATATATTGGCCAGAATAAACTACTCTTCTTCTTAAATATACAAGCTAGTATACTTCTGGTTTTCCTTGCCACAATTACAATTAATTCTTTTTATCCCAAACTAATTTTTAATCAGCTCTGTGGTCACTCATGAAAACTTCAGCTTTAATAATAAATTATATGTACATATTTTAATAATGTTATTTGTTATCTACATACACACATATATATAATACAATATAGAAACTTACAAATATATTCATAGTTATCAGAGTCAAGATTTTAATGCATCAGTTATTCTTCCCTGAACTTGTCACTTTAACTTCTAAGGAAAATGGTATAGGGGTGACAATAACAAATTTGTTAAAATTAGCAATTAGTTACTAATAATTCTAATTTTGCTACAGTGGATTCAGTACAAGACAATAAACAAATATTATACTGAACCAGAGTGTCATGCCAGATATTCGAAGTTCTGCTCTTATTACCTCAGCTTTACTTGAGATGAAAATAAAGCAATAAAATATTTAGTAATAATCCACAATGAAATGACTTGTTGAGGATGTAAATATAAAATATGAAGAAAAAAAATAATGTGAATAAAAATAATCTAAAAAGGAAATGAATAGTCAAGAGCTTCAATCACCTCAAAAGTCTACTTTTTTAAATGTTCTAGATATATAAATAATTCATGTATTTATGCCAATCTTTCTTGAAGAAGTAAGAAGGAATCTATTAGTATTATATGTACTTCGTAAATATGGAAAATTACAGAAAATGTTCCAGAAAAGAAAATACAATGTCCTCACAGTTTCTGAGTTTCTTTTTCTTTTGTTTTCTATGTGTGTTTATGTGTGCATGTTTTTATAATATATTTTTGAAATTATAGTTACATCATTGCTCCCTTTCTTTTCTTTCCTCAGAACTCTCCCACACACATCTCCTTGCTTGCTTTCGATTCATGGTCTCTTTTTTATTTGTCATGTGTATGTGTTTGTGTGTGCATATACGCTTTTTGATGTTGGCTATGAGCTGTCTATAAACTGCCTTTATTATATTGAGTAATGTCC
>NC_022010.1:91740568-91745281 GCF_000317375.1 Microtus ochrogaster
CTTAAAAGAAATCACACACTAGCTCAGAACTGAGAAATAGATGGTTGTTTATTTAAGGGTAAACTCACAAATCAGAATATTCTGCTGGAATGAAGATCAGAAACCAAAATCCACAGCCGGAATCGAGAGAGAGAGACTAGAAAACAGGCTGGATGCATGCTCTGCATCAGCATATATAGTATAAAAGGCCATGCCCCAGTGGGCCGGTTACCACTAGCTGTAAGACTTCCTACAGAACTTCCTCCTTTTGTTTTCTAAGCCTAATACAAAATTATATACAATAAGAACAAATATATTCAATAATTATTTTATCCTAACTAGTTTAAGTCTTGTATAATAAATAACTTGGCCACGTCATGACAGGAGAGTAACTACAACTATCTACTCTTCAACCCCATCAAAGATCCAAGAAGACTTAGAATTTGAATTTCTAAGGTTCCCACTGATACTTATGCTTCATTCAGATTGGATGGGTTTGTACAACTCAGCAGGGAATGTTTGGTCTAATGGAGGAGAATCACACTAATCATATTACTCCATGCCTTCCTCCAAACTCTAGAGTCAATGTGACTGGCTTGAGATTTTTCAGTGGCTAATTCCTGATTTATAACAGCTATAGGCAGAAAAGCAATAATGTCTGGTGAAGGAGTTCATGTGTACTGGCAATGATGAAGAAATACTCCCTTTATCCAGGTTTCTTTGCTAAATTTACACTGAAAATGTACTTAATATCATAATCTCTGAACATCATATATTTTAGTACCCAAATATAAAGGTTTACCAGAAACCAGAGGTCTTGAACCTGACCAATGACTCATTGCATTGAATATTGTGTGGGTGGAGCTGATTGGACAAAATGGGGATAATGTATGATACACCACAACTCCTGATGCCCCTAGGATGAATGAAGATTTGTTGGAAAAATAAAAAGTAAGTTGTTTTCTGTTTGTTTGTTTTTAATTAATTTAGGGGAGCATACTACAGGGGTCAGGGTTGGAATATGGAGGAACTGGGAGCTGAGTTGAACTGAGGTGCATGATGTGAAATTTCCAAAAATCCAAAAAGAAAAACATTAGTTAAAAGAATCAAGTATAAATTTGAAGCAAAAGTTACATTCAACAAATACCATAAATTCATCCATATTCTAGCTTGTTTTATAATTATACTAGATGTTGATAACACTGAAAACATTTTATAGATATCTTCCTCATCTGATAATAAATTTCTAGAATGTCAATATTTGGGCTTTTTACTAATATTTTTCAAATTTAACCTTAAAATTGATTGTTCTTTTAAACACTACAAACAGGTAATGTTTATACATGTTTCAAAAATGAATGAACCATATTCAGCTATGTTGTCAGTCTCCATGTTAGGTGTTATGACCACTGCAGTAAGTACAGTATGTTACTGTCCTCATGGAGATGACTAGTGAGACAGTATTACCACAAAGAAGAGTGAAATCTATGTAAGGAGCAAACTTTAGAATATTAATAATCATGAACTCACCAAGGCTCAGGAAAGTTGATATTGATTTCTGTGATGAAGAGAAGCAGAAGTCTAATTTTACTTTCCTTAGTTACATAAAACCCAACTAGGTCTAACACACCAGTATTTAAATTTTTATATTTTCCTCAGGTAAATGGTGCATGAAACTCAGTACTTCCGTCCTAGAATTTGTTAAATATTTATTTAATGTGTAAGTTATACAGAAGCAATGGACTTAGTAAAGGGCTTTGTTCTTTTTTGATCTAATAACTTTTCTATGAAAATATTTTAAGAAAAATTCTCAATTGTGAAAGTTATTGTGAAATACATCATATTAAAACCATGATGTCATATAACATGAAAAATTATAATGTTTTGTAAGAAAGAAATGAATGGTTAAGCCTACCTCTAATGTGGTAAATATTGATTAAAATATTCAGTCATCAGCCTGGTCTACAGAGCTAGTTCCAGGACAGGCTCCAAAGCCAGAGAAACCCTGTCTCGAAAAACCAAAAAAAAAATAAAAAAATAAAAAAAAAATTCAGCCATTAATACATCTAGGAATTTTGTTCAACTTGTCTAACCAGGTCCAGTTGGTATTCCTCAAAACTGACTGATGCAATATAGTAATTAAAGTCAAGTTTGAGTATCAAATTATCTTTGATAGTCTCAGATAATTTTAATTCTGGCTGCCACAAATACAATATGATAGCTAATGTTCATTATCAGCTTCATTGGTTGTAAAATTGCTTTGGGTGTTAGAGAGGCACACTTGTGGTATGTCTGTGTGATGCTCACTAGAAGTATTCACTGAAGAGAGCAGACCCATTGTTGAGACTTGTGACAGAATCTCAGGTTCTGAGTGTCCAGGCAGAATAAAAGGGACAAAAAGAAGGAAAGTAGCAAAGTGCTGATATTCCCATATTTTTTCTACTTTCAGGCTGACCATAAAATGAACTGTTCCTATGTCAAGATTTGTCTGACATGTTGGTCTCTGGAAACCTGCACTGAAACCTCCACAACATAAAAGAAGCTAATACAGAAAAGCTATCTGAACATTCATTAAACAATTCCTTAGTTTCACAACTGTATTCTATCTGTTTTAAGTAAAATGCATTTCAAAAATTTAACATATTATCAGACCCTGTTATATTGAAGGTTTATTTATATACTTTTAATATAATACTCCAATTTATTCCAATACATTTTATTTTTTATTTATTCATTCTATAGTTAGAGAAAAACATCCTATTTTTAAAACTTTAATTGGTTTTTATGTTGCCAGGTTGGCAAAGTGTTCTTAAGCATTTGGCATGTTTCTGCTTATAATTTCAAATGATCTGTCAAAATGACAAGAATGTTGACAGCATTTTCATAAATACTGGTGAAACACATTATACTTGATGTTTCAATTTTCATCTAGAATTAATAATGCACATCAATGTTCATATATTATTTTTAACTAATTCGTGTTTGAATTGGTTTCTTTTCCACCAGTAACTTGTTTGTATCCAAAATATTTCTTCACTTTTAATATATTTTCATGTATGTTACAAGAAGTGATGATTTTGTATCCAATGTGTTTAACTAGGTTGTCATAGCTAGAATTTCTTAGTACTAAAGATTTAACTTCTCTATTTTTAATTTTTTGAGACAGTCTCATGTAGTTCAGGATAATCTTCAGCATGGTATATAACCCTTGGGCTTCTGTTTCTTTTCTTTTAGTGTATATAAGCAGTCAATAACAAATGTTTGCTCCATCAGAGGACTGATTCCAAAATATATAAAGAGCTCAAGAAATTAACCATCAAAAGTCCAAATAATCCAATTAAAAATTGAGTACAGAACTAAACAGAGAATTCACAACAGAAGAAGCTTAAATGGCCTAAAGACACTTAAGGAAATGTTCCACATCTTTAGCCATCAGGGAAATGCAAATAAAAATGGCTCTGAGATAACATTAGAATGGTACACCAATCAGAATGGCTAAGATCAAAAACACCAATGACAAGTTATGTTGGGGAGGATGAGAAGTAAGGGGATCAGTCCTCTTACTTCTTACTTGCTGGGGGAATGCAAACTTGTAAAACCACTCTGGAAATCAGTATGACAGTTTCTCAAAAATATGGGAATCAACCTACCTCAGGACCCAGAAATACCACACTTGGGCATATACCCAAAGAATGCTCAATCATACTAAAAATACATTTGTTCAACTATGTTCATAGCAGTACTATTTGTAATAGCCAGAAACTGGAAACAACCTAGATGCCCGTCAACTGAAGAATTGGTAAAGAAAATAGGGTACATTTTTCACAATGGAGTATTACTCAGCGGGGGGGGGGATAAATGGCATCACGAAATTCGCATGCAAATGGATGGAACTAGAGAAAACTATGCTGAGTGAGGTAACCCAGACCCAGAAAGATGATCACGGTACGTACTCATTCATAAGTTGTAACACCCGATTTTGTGTTACAACCTCGGTACAGTTCGCGCGCCACTGTACTGTATGCTAGTGGAGCAAGGGGCTGGAGATTGAAAGAACACACATACAGAGACCAGGGTCATTCAAAAGAAGTTCAGCCAAATGCCCGTTTATTCAGATATGGGGGAGTCCTTATCTACCTTACTACTGCACAAGGATCTCCGCCCAGGCAGGTGGAAAATTATCACATTAACAATGGAGAGAAAGCCCTGCAGCTAATCACTAGGATGGGCAGGTAGAGCACGGAAACACACAGGAAGCTTAGTTAGCTGACCACAAACTGTCCCCTCGAATGCACCCCAGGAATAAGGGCAGACCAGGGCCCTACAATAAGTGGATACTAGCTGTAAAGCAAAGGACAATAAACCTATAGTCCATGACTCTGGACATGGTGAGCTCCCATTAACTATTTTGGTAGGTGTCCACATCCTGGTCTTGACCTCTTTGTTCATATTCTCACTCCTCCCACTCTTTAAGTGGACTTTGGAAGCTCAGCCTAGTGATCCACTCTGGGTCTCTACCTCTGTTTCTATCAGTTGCTAGATGAAAGTTCTATAGTGACATTTAAGATATTCATCAATCTTACTACAGGGCAAGATCAGTTTGGGCACCCTCTCCACTATTGCCTATTTCTTAGGGTCTTAGCTGGGATCATTCTAGTTTGTTACTGGAAATTTCTCTAGTGCCAGGTTTCTTGATAGTTTCGTAATGGCTCTCTCAACCAAAACATCACTTTC
>NC_022010.1:91745381-91753588 GCF_000317375.1 Microtus ochrogaster
ATTTGTCATGTGTATGTGTTTGTGTGTGCATATACGCTTTTTGATGTTGGCTATGAGCTGTCTATAAACTGCCTTTATTATATTGAGTAATGTCCTTTGTATCCCTAATATCTTTAGGACTGTTATCATGAAGGGTGTTCAATTTTTTCAAAGGCCTTTTTTTTTTTTTTTGTTAGAAAGCCATTTATTGTATCCATTATAGACTGGGAATCAATCAATATCACAATCTTAAACATGAACTTGTGAAGTGCTAAATACTCTTTCAAAATAAACTGTGAAGTTCTCAAATATGCTTGTGTATAATAAAGAAGACAAAGTATTTATGCATTGCCCCAAGTGAGACTTTGAAGTTTGTTTTTATAGAACACATTTGGAAAGCAGGTCTAGAAAGGATGTTATCTATGGTATGAAAAATGTAATTCCTTTTACATTCTATTTTTCAGTCCTTTTAAAAAAATGCTTAAATGTCTCCTTTGATAACTTGATGCATATCAACCCTTTTAAATATATAGCAACAACAAAAATATCTTTGTATTTTTCAGTTCAGGAATTTTATAATCATACAATCTGTCTATATCAGACTCACCACAGTGGGTACTTTGAATGTGGATGACAGTTGTATTGCTGGAACAGACTGTGGGACCACTGACAGTGGCACCAGGATTTAGCCCTACTGCTTGTACTGGCTTTTTGGAACCCATTCCATTTGTATTGATACCTTGCTCAGCCTAGATACAGTAGGGAGGGCCTTGGTTCTGTCTCAAAGCAATGTGCCTTACCTTATCTGAGGAGTGAAGGCGGGCTGTCTGTGTTGGGGGGAAGGTGGAGGGAAGGGAATGGGAACTGGGATTGGTACGTAAAATAAAAATGATAGTTTTCACATTTTTTTAAATAATAAAAATATTTTAGGAAAAAGTTCTGTGTTACCCAAAGCATTTTTCTGTGGTTTGTTTAGCAACACTTTCCCTCTGTTGCAGAGAGTAATGACATCTTTGTACCCACTGTGGTGAGTCTGATATAGACAGATTGTATGATTATCAAAGGCCTTTTTTGCTTCTAATGGGATAATCATGTACTTTTATATTTTAATTTGTTTATATAATGCACTACATTTATCAATTTATATTAGTTGAACTATCCTGCATCACCAGTATGAAATCTTCCCAATCATGATGGGTGATTTTTGATGTGATCTTAGATTATATTTGCTAACATTTTATTGAGAATTTTTGCACCTATGTCCACAAGGGAAATTATTCTGTAATTTTCTAATGCGTTTCTCTGGAGTGTTTCTTTTATAATTGAATTCTAGAACGTTTTTAATTTCTGCCAGTAGTGAGTTTTAGTTTCCATGAGTTTGTAAGCTTCCTTTATGTTTTGTTTTTGTTGATATGCAGTTATAAGCCATAGTAGTCATTAGGATGCTGGATATTAGAATCCTAATGATTCTATTGAATTTTCTTATATCTGTTGGTACTGGCTTTGCTACCTTTGATGGATTTGAAATCAAGTGGAAAACACACATTTTCACTTGTTTGTGAGGATGTTTGAGAGAAGTTAAGCAGAGGAAGAAGTCCCTTATCAACAGTGGATAGTTCTACCTGACAGGTTTGGGTTGTTAACTGAATAGGAGAAACAAAAAGAAAGTATTCTGAGTGTCAGCTCTGTCTCTCCATGCTCCCTAAGTTAGAGGCAAAATGACCAGATTCATCAGCCATGATGAACTGTAACCCTCATATCATGAGCCCAATTAAACACTTCTCATGTTTTTCTGAAGTATTTTCTTACATCAACCAAAGAGTGCCTAATACAATTCCTTACTACAATAAGTAGTTTGGAGAATGTGAAAATAGTGTTTCCATTGCTGATTTGCTACTGGGTAAATAATGCTGAACTCCTATTACATGAATACATCCTGAATATAGAACTTGTTCTTTGTTGAATGTTGAAACTTGTTCTTTCTTGAGCACACTCATGAGGAAAAAAAAATGGAGGTATGAAAAAGTAGAATCAGCACATAAAATATTAGCATTCCTGTTTCTAACTTCACATGTAAACAGCTATTCAGACCATGACTGCAACATTCCTGAAATAGATGGTTGTTTTAAGAAGGTTCACAATTTGGATGCAAAGGTGTTTTCTTGTTTCAGTACTGTGAATATTTGGTTATTGAGCAAATATGTGAAGATACACCCAATGACTAACACATAATATGCTTTATTTTTGAAGTTTTTGTAAGCTATAATATTAAAAATGAAGGGTGTCTTCTCTATTAAATGCTAGTATTTATTAGTACAAGTCACATATTGTATCCAATTTGAATGGCGTTCTATTGTTTTAAATAATATGCTCAAAATAGCAAAACTTGGAACACTATTGAAGGTAAATCAAATGCTTGCAGACAGGTATGGAATAACTGAGGTAACCAGATAATAGGAAGACCAAAACTCTGGAAAAACTAAGAAAGGTAGTTCTTGTGGGCTCTGTCTGGCTCCAGGAAGCCTTCCCTGTGGAGAGCAGGAGAAAGGTACTGTTGTCCTTTCATGTATTCTTCCATCTCAATGCAACAGATTAAATTGTAGATAATGACAGTTTCTAAAAGGTCCTTTTCCATAGATAAGAAAACTATAGATCTTGTAATAGTACTATGAGGTAATCAGTGAAATCTGAAATTGCATCTTGGTAGCTGTTAGGTATATTTCTTAAGATGAGCCTCTCTGCTGATGCAAATAATTCCAATCAGACCAAATTAGACCAAATAAAAGATGCATACATTTAATGCAGTGCTCCTGGGTGGTCAGGAGCATGGCAAGGAAAAGAGAGAGAGAGGGGGAGAGCCCGAGAAACCAGAGACCACATGTTCTTTTTCTGGGTGGCAGTCTAAATAGCCTGTGGGAGTGGTCTAACACTTGGTGGGCTATTTATGAACCTCCATGGGGAGGGGTCACTTCTTGGTGGGCTTTCCAGGAGATGGAGTCCAGACCAAGGCAACTCCCAGGTGGAGGAGTCTTCCAAAGATGGATGTAGAGTATTAGAGTATCTATGACAAAAAATAGCTCATCTTATAAGACGGGGGTCATGATAAACTGCAGGCAGTTCGCCTCACCTGGGAACATAGAATTTATGATTTCATTAATGACTGACATAACTAGCTAAGGCTAAAAATCCAAGCTAAGATCAAAAAATAATGAACAAGGATTATCAAGACATGTGATCATGGACACAGTGTTGGACAAACAGCACTTAACTGTCTCTGTGGTTGGACCATAGGAGCATTCGGAGCTTATGAACCTTCATTTAATTACCCACAATAGGCTCAAATAATTAACCAATTTTAATTTAAAAAATCATTTGATTTGTTAAAATTCTGCCACCTATCTCATAAGAGCCCCAAGAAAAACTTCTCATCAGTTCTTGCCTCCCTTGGGATCTCCTTTCTCTCTCTCTCTCTCAGAAGTCTTTCTCATTCTTATTGAATAATCTTACATTTATTGTTTTCATTCCTTTCTTTGTCTACATCTCTGGTCTTCATCATCCTGAGACAATAAACCCAAGAGTCACTAACTGACACCTTAAGTTCTCTCTCTCTTTTTTTTTAACACTATAAATATCCACATCACTTTGATATAAAAACATGAAGTTAAAACCAAGAGTATTGATGAAGATGGTTTGGATTGGGGAATTTGAGTAGGATACAAGAAAACTGTAGAGAAGTATTAACACATAGATCGTTTTCTGTGCTACTTAGTAAGATGGATAGTTCAGAACTCACATATCAGCAGTGCAAAATAGAGTAAAACTGATTTGGACCTTGAGATTTCTGTCTGGTGCTCCAAATTGGGTCTCTGTCTCTGTCTCCTTTCATCGCCTGATGAAGGTTAATATTCAGGAGGATGCCTATATGTTTTTCTTTGGGTTCTCTTTATTTAGCTTCTCTAGGATCACTAATTATAGGCTCAATGTCCTTTGTTTATGGCTAGAAACCAAATATGAGTGAGTACATTCCATGTTCCTCTTTTTGGGTCTGGCTTACCTCACTCAGGATAGTGTTTTCTATTTCCATCCATTTGTATGCAAAATTCAAGAAGTCCTTGTTTTTTACTGCTGAGTAGTACTCTAATATGTATACATTCCATACTTTCTTGATCCTACTGCACGTACTTGCTTTGTGGGAGCCTAGGCAGTTTGGATGCTCACCTTACTAGACCTGGATGGAGGTGCGTGGTCCTTGGACTTCCCACTGGGCAGGGAACCCTGATAGCTCTATGGGCTGACAAGGGAGGGGAACTTGATTGGGGGAGGGGGAGGGAAATGGGAGGAGGTGGCGGAGAAGAGACAGAAATCTTTAATAAATAATCGCAAAAAAATAGAGTAAAACTTTTAAATGGTTCTTTATTTTTATAATATTTTGAAGGTACAATTTATCTTTACCTAAAATTTAACATAATAAAATATATCTCCTTTATTATGGAAGTTAAAGAAAATAATTTTAACTCAATTATGAAATGTAAATCAGCAAAGACCTACATGTGTCATTTCATCAAATTCATTTCTTACGAAAACTCTCCAATTCACTTGAAAAACGTAAATTCCTGGGCTTTCTGGTTCTCATAATAGAACATTTTAAAAAATATTTTAAACCAATAGCTTTTATCTTTTCACAGTAGCTTTATCATCTCAAAAAGGTATTTTGTATTATCATTTTATGAAACATAAAAAAATGAAGTAGATCCCAGCACTCAGGAGGCAGAGGCAGGCGGATCTCTGTGAGTTCGAGACCAGCCTGGTCTTCAGAGGTAGTTCCAGGACAGGCTCCAAAGCCACAGAGAAACCCTGTCTCGAAAAATTAAAAAAAAAATGAAGTAGAAGATGACCATGAAATATGTAGCCTTTACAACAGAAATGAATTGGAGTAGTGGCAAAAACTCAACCCAGTGGGACATGCCTATACAAATGTCATTGACAGTTGTCTTAGACTTTCTTTCTTTTTTTTTTAGGTTTGGTTCCTTTTTTAAAAAAATTTATTTATTAAAGATTTCTGTCTCTTCCCCGCCACCGCCTCCCATTTCCCTCCCCCTCCTTCAATCAAGTCCCCCTCCCTCGTCAGCCCAAAGACTTTCTATTGCTGTGAGAAATCACTCTGACTAAAGTCAGCCTGGAGAGGAAAGGGTTTGTTGCTTCTTGCAGCTTGTAGCCCTTTACAAAGGGAATTCATTGCAGGATCTGAAAGGAGGAACTTTGAGGCAAGAACAGATACAGAGGCCATTGAAGAGTGAGGCTTACTGACTTTTTCTTGATGGTTACTTTCTTATATATCCTGAGGCCAACTGCACAAAGATGGCATTTCCCATCAATCACCCCATACTCCATATGTCCACTGTTTCTGCAGGCCGCTTGCTGACATAATGGGATGTAGTGGGCTAGAAGAGAAGAATAAGAAGGTCCCAAAAAAGACCTAGGAGGAACTGTGTCTGAACCATCAGGGAGAGTCCCTGCAGTGGAGGTGGAATATAAAAACAAGCAGGACTAAGAGTGAATCTGGAGACTGACTGTTCAATGAAGTGATTCTTATTTTAATAAATGAAAGGAATAACAGGTTCCGCATTTTCACTTAAAAACCTAAATACTTCCTGAACTTTTCCATAAAATTATTTTATTTTAGGTATTATGTGCTATATCCTGGCAATTCCTGTTGCTTCCCTACAAAAACATTTGTTGGGTAGGAATAAGAATAAAATTCTCATTCCCTTGACATAGGAAGAACAAAAATAAGTCTTTTTGAAAAAAAAGGAAGTTACTTTAATTGATATATTCAGGTCATAAAATGAGCACTTATATTCCATTAAATATATTGTCCATAAAATGTTGTAGATGTTAAATCTAAATGAGTTCATTCCACTTTAACACAAAATTTGTTCACATTATTCTATTTTTTCTAGTTGTCTTGGAAAATAATACTTTGACTATATACTAATGAATATACATGCAAACTAATGTTTTCTTATGTATAATTTTTTAATTTATTACTAACATGCCAAACACTACAATGAGGAATTTACCAACATTGCTACCAATGTGTAATGCATTATGTTTGCAGGGATTATTTTTGAAGATATAGTTATATTTTTCACTTTTCTCTTCTTGCTTCCAAGTCTTTTTTTATATCCCACCCTGCTCTCCTTAAAAGTAATTGTTTATTTCTCTATTAGTGCATGCTTATAGAGATATCTATTAACTTTGACCTACGGATAAAATTATAAACTCAAAGAGATTAATCAGAGGGTCATGTAGATTAAATTAAGTAGAAATGAAGGATTTATAGATTTTTAAAAGTCAGGATAGTCATTACAAATCATCATTTGTGGTAATACCACATTATTTCATTATATTTGGAATACTGATGAGTATAAAGAGATAATATAATGAATTAAAATAAAATGCATATGCACATATTCAATGTGTAATTATTATATAAATTGATAAAATAATATTTTCAGGTTTTATAAAATTAATTAACCCTGGAGAGTATATAATTAATAAGACTAAACTTATCTGATGAAGGCCAGATATAGAGAACTAATTTTTACAAGCGTTTTATAAGGGAACATAAATATATGATTGTAAGCTTAATTGGAAGATGCTAGAAGAAATTTCATCAATATCTAAACTAGAAAATATGCCAGACATTAAATTTGAGATAATTTACCTATTAAATGTGGCTTTCTCCAATTTAAAATTTGTTACATTAAAAAATAATTGTATTATGATCATTTTTTCATTTTCTTTCCTCCTACCAATCCTTCTCCCATGCCAGGCCAGTTGCTCCAAATTCCATGACCTTTTTATTGTTTACTTTTATTGTTTTACACACACAGACACATACACACTCACACACAATATAGAAATACAGCCTTTTGAATCCTTTTAGCAGTGTTTGAATGTATATATTTTCAAGAATGACCATTTGATATTGGTAACCAATTATTAGATTCATCCCTGTGAAAGATTTACTATTCTACTCTCATCATTCTGTGTTTAACTGTGGTTCTTTGTCTGCGCTGAGGTTTTCTTCCACGTTAGCACACCTATGGGTATTGTCCTTTAAGTCCTGATTAGGCAGTCCTGTGTTTTGAGGTTCATGAGTGAAACTTTCCTGTGATTTCCAGAAGACAACATCTTAGAATGAACTTCTTGGTCCTCTGGTTCATACAACTTTCTGCACTCTCTTCTTCAAAGTTTCCTGGCCCTAGGCATAAGAGTTTTTGTTGATAATCCACTTCACTGGGGGCTAAGCATCCTATCACCAGTTGTTTTTTGCAGTTTGACAGTTGTGGATTTTTGTAGCAGTCTATCAGCTGCGGAGAGAAGATTATTTTTTTGATAAGAGATGAGTACTGCAGTTACCTCTGCATATATGGATAGGTTTTAGGTTCAGTTAGTAATTGTGCTAGTCTAGTGAAGTGGTGTTAATAGGTTCCATTTAAGATACATGATTTCACTCATCCTGGGTAGTTGACTAGGTTTCCAAAACTAGGCTTGATTTCCCTCTCTTGTGTAGGTCTTAATTTGGATTAGACAACTATTGGTTACCATAAAGACCTGACTGCCACTAGTTCACCCTTAATGATACTGTGCCATGTTTGTCATTTTTTCCTGGTCCATAAGTGTCACATCTATTGGTATGTCCCTCCCTATGCACCTCCCAGTACTACAGAAGCTAGTCCTCAGGGATGAGGCTTTCATAATAGAATTAGGTCAGATCTTCTAAGTCTCTTTTCCCCATTTCCTCCATGATTTGGTGAAATTATTTTGTTTAATTGAATTATATATAAGCTATAGTATAGTTATGGAGACAAAATAGTTTCAGATCTAAATTTGAATCCAGATATAGGGTTATATCAGAATATTTTATGTACTAGATATGCAACCTTAGGTAATTGTTTAAGTCTAAATGTTTTCTCATTAATAAAGTAAAATATACAATGTGGCCAATGAAATACAAAATTTTTACCTTATAGGGATACTGTATGATTCAAAAGAAGAGTCATTTGCACAATAAACAGAAACATCAGAATTAACTCCATACAACAAATGAATATAAGAGATATCTAGAGTATTTCTATTTGCTCTTTCTTCTATCCAAACACCAAAGAACATACATTCTACTGTATAGCACATGGAAGCTTTTCTAAAATAGACCATGTAGT
>NC_022010.1:91761624-91787123 GCF_000317375.1 Microtus ochrogaster
AATAAATACCACCCTATTAATCATAATTCCAAACTGCTGTGGCATTGTTTGTGACTTACGCCTTCATCTGACCACAATTCAATAAGCCTTAAAATTGACAGAAGAAAAAAAACTCTAATAAATATGCAAACTCATTGAGATTAAACAACTGATTGTTAATTGATGAGTAAGCTAAATAAAAAATAATTGTAGTGTATAAGTACTTAGAACTGTTATGGACAAATACATGGTATGAAATGCTTGTTTGTAAGTTTGCTGTTCCTAATCCTCTCTATGCTGTGATTACTGAGATAATTGCCATTGTTCCATTCATAATAGGTAACAGGTTGACTCCTGTCCATATAATCATCAGGAATGTTTTCTCACTGTTCTATGGCACATTAACCACTGCAAATGTTGATTACTTAGTAGCTACATCTGTACCAACAGTCTTTAAATAGTTTATATCCATTACCAGATAATATCTTGGTTTAGGGATAGATCTAATTCTTTCTGACAGTCACTAATGTCTCACTAGGCTTAGGTTTTGGATGTTGTTTTCATTTTCACCCAGAGTTATATAAATATTGTATATGGTTGCTGCTCAATTAAACTCAACTCTGTTAATGTGACTGACATTGCATATTAGCTCACTATATTTTTTCAAGTATCTGAGCATAGGTGTGATGTCAGCTGTTTAACAGGAATATGGCAGAGCTAAAAATCCTCTGGGAGAGATTTTCTACAATTACTTAAATTCCCTACACTTCAAATCCTTAGGATTCTTCAACATTTAACTGTTATGCCATCTATTCTGCTTTATCTTCACAATTCCGTGAATCTTGATTAGTTTAAGCTCATCATTAATCTTTAACATATCAACCCAGGAACACAATTAGAGTCAAATAGAATAATTAGTGGTATTAAATGAACACAGATGAACATGCCTAAGAACACATTCAACAACTGCATATGTTGCCTGATTACACAATCCACTAATTCCCACAGATACAGAACTTTTAACACTTTGGTAAAAATCAAGAATTGGTAAATGGTGTATGTTACAGCCAGATAAAAAACGTTTAAAAGTTTCATGGGTAAAATGTTCTCTGTGACAACTACTTCACCTTGCCACTATGAACAAAACTGACCTCAGGCAATATCAAACTGGACATGGTTGTTTTCTATCAGAGCCCAACTTATGGGCACTGAATTTGATTTAGATATAATTGCATGTGTCCATTATATTGTTTTAAAACATGTTTACAACAATTGAAAGTGAATAATCAAAAGTGGGTGGCAGGCTACTATCTCATGTATTAAAATCAGAGTATTTTAAATTTAACAAGTGCATTAATGCTTCAGTAATAGTAAAATAATAGTTAGTAATTTAAACTATCTTAAGGAATACATTATGGCAGTATTTTCCTATAAGAATAAAGAAATTTATATGTATTAGATCTCTAAAAAAATAAGCAATTTCTTTTGTTTTCTTTATTTTCCACTTTTACTAAAACAGATTCCTTCTTGTTTCCAGGTTCTGGATACTAAGAATAAAGCTGCTTTGAGCATAGATGAGGAAGTATTCTTGTGGTATGATTGAGTATCCTTTGGGTTATATGCTCAAGAGTGGTATGTCCCACAACAAAAATGAACAAAGAAAATGTGCTTCAATTAAACAATGGAGTACTGCTTAGTTGTTAAAAAGAATGACATCATTAAATTTTTAGGGAGATGGTTGCAACTAGAAAAAAAAATCATGAGTGTGGTAGCCTTGACTCAGAAAGACAAATATAGTATGTACTCACTAGTAAGTGGATATGAGCTGTAAAGTAAAGAATAACCATGCTACAATTCACAGACCCAGAGAAGTTAGGTAATAAGAGGGCTCAACAGGTAGGCTCACATATCCCGGGAAAGGGGAAATAGAGATTATAAGAGATCTCATGGGTGGATTGGAAGCTAGCAAGTGGTTATAGAAACATAAAGGATCAGGTAGGGAAGAGATGGAGGGGGAGATTACTAAAAAAGACTCCTGGAATGGGAGGCAACGTCTCAAGGTGAAGTGGAAACATGGTTCAAGGGGAGCTCTGAGGAATCTATGAGGATGACCCCAGCTAGACTCCTAGCAATAAAGGAAACGTAGCTTGAATTGGTCATCTCCTGTGATCAAGCAAGGTTTCCAGTGGAGGGATTGGAACACCAAACCAGTCACATAACCTTTGACCTATAGTATGTCCTACCTATGGATGTATTGGGGTAAGGGTAACACAGAGATTGTGGACTTCCCCAACCAATGGCTATTGCAGCATCAGATCCAGGCCAGGAGAATAAACCCACTGATATTGCCTGGAGTACCGGAACTCAGAAACTGGATGACCCAGAGACCTGGGACAGAACAAACATGACTCTCGTGCCTCAATGTGTCGAAGTCTAATAATATTATGCTATGCTCAGAGATTGGTGCCTAGCCCAATAATCATGAGAGCGGCATCATCCAGTAACTGATGGGAACAGATGCAGAGACTCACAGTCAGATATTAGACTGAGCTCAGCAAATTCTCCTGAAGAGAGGAAGGATTGTAGAAGCCAGAGGGCTTAAGGACACCACAAGAAAACCCACAGTATCAACTAACCTGACTCTCAAGAGCTCACTGAGACTAACCCCACAAACGGGGAGTCTGTATGGTACTGATCTAGGCCCTCTACACACATGTAACAGTTGTGTAGCTTAATCTTCTTGTGGGACTCCTAACAGTGGGAACAAGGGGCTGTCTTTGAAACTTTGGCTGACTTTTGGGACCCTACTTCTCATATTGCCTTGCCCAGCTTTAATGAATGGAAGGTGCTTAGTCTTATTGTGATCTGATATGCCATGTTTTGTTGATATCCATGGGAGGTCTGTTTTATGAATAGAAATGGAGGATTGGATTGGGAAGGAAAAGGACAGGTGGGGAAAGGTATTTGGGGAAAGCTGGGAGGGTAAAGTGTGGTTGGAATGTAAAATAAATAGATGATGATGATGATGATGATGATGATGATGATGATGATGATGATGATGATGATGATAGATAGATGATAGATAGATAGATAGATAGATAGATAGATAGATAGATAGATAGATAGATAGATAGATAGATAGATAGATGATAGAAAAAATGAAAAACATTGAAAAAATTACTATATCCTGATTAGTTTTCCCATCTTCTTTTCCTCCTAGACTCTGTCAAGCTTATTCCCTCTGAACTCACTCCTATTCTGTCTTTCATTAGGAAGAAAGGATTCTAAGAGAAAACAGCCAAATAAAACATTATTTATAACTCTAAAACAGAAACCATCACATGGAAGTGAGGCAAGGCAAAACCAACACAAGAAAAAGAGCTCCAAGTGAGGGCATAAGAATCAGAGACCCACTTGTTTAGAAATTCAGGAGTCCCATAAAATTATTAAACAGAAAGCTATAACATATAAACAGAGGAACTGGTACAGACCCGTGTAGGCCCTGTGCTAGCTTCTTCAAACTCTGGGAGATAATATGAACTTTACTCTGTTGATTTAGAGAGGGCTTTGTTCTTTTTAGCATCTTTCATCTCCTCTGATTTTTATACTCCTTTTCTCTGGGGTTCCCTGAGATGTGAGGAAGTATATGATGGAGACATCTAAATTAGAGGTGTTTCCATAACTCTCTCATTCCATAGTGTCTGGATGTAGGTCTCTATTTATTCCCGTGTGCTGTAGGAGAAAGCATCTATGATGATGGCTGATAAGGCATTTGTTTATGGGTACAGCAGAAATTCAGTGTATTCATTTTTTGTTACTTTTTAATTTACACAATATTGTAAATATGTGACAGGATAACAGAAATTGGGAGGAGGGACTGGGAGAAGAGGAACATGGGAGAAGAAACTGTAATCGACTAGAAAAAATGAATTAATGTAGTAAAAATTTTGAAAAATAAACGTAAATAAATAAGTTGGCTCACTAAATACATATGTGTATTTATATATGTAAACACATTTAATAAAATATATATAAGTGGGCTGCAGAGATGTATCTCAGTTTAACAATACTGGCTGCTCTTCCAGAAATCCTGAGTTCAATTCCTAACAACCACATGGTGGCTCCCAGCCAGCTGTAATTCTATCTGGTGCCCTCTTCTGTGGTGTAAGCATAAAACTGTACATATAATAAATAAATATTATATATATATATATGAAAAACCTAAACACATTATATAAAAGTTACCAGTTCACAATAGAAGAATCAATTTGCCTAGGAAAATCCTGATTCATAATCATTAAAGAACAAAGTTTATAGCACTGAAATTCCCATAATTTTTGAAAGTTGTGTTTTTGTTCCCTTCAGGGACATTTTGTATGCTTTTATGTTAATCCAAAAAATTCATGATAACATTTACTAGGAAGTTGAAAAAATTTGAAACCCTCATACTGGTTGATTCTCTAGAAGGGTTAGAGAACTGAAACTTTTTTGACCTGTAAACAATTCTTCATTGTGTTGCTGTTTAAATTGAAGTATCCTTGCTTAAAAGTATTTTCAAGTCTTGGACTACCTGAAAAATGTGCATGCCATTGAAGTTCATTTTAACCTTCCCATTTATCCTAGTGAGGCAAACAAAATATATTACCTTGCAAGAATTCTTTCAGTAAAGAGCTACATACTTGTTTACAGCCCTTTCTTTCTTTCTTTTTCTTAATGTATGTCAGTTGTTGGATGTCCTTCCTTAATTCTCTGTCCCATCCACACATTCTTAACAATGCACTCTGAGAAATTTGATTGGAGCATTGTTTATCTATCAATACATCAGTGCTCTATGACATACATAGATTAGCACTTTTCTCTCACATTTTTTAAAATCCTATCATTTTTGAAGCTTGCCCTCTGCCTCCATTGATTGCTCATGAATTCCTTCTTCACTTAGCTTTGGACCTTTACACAGATATATGCAAATCAAATATCTTGTTTCTATCTGTGAGCAATATTTAATACATATATCTTAGCTCTTTTTAAGTCCAGAACTTATGGATGATTGAAGATTCATCTTACTTTGGTAAGTTGACAGAAGAGAATACAACCATGCTTTTTTTCAACCAACCGTCTCAAACCTGGTTGAGGCTTAAAGTTATTAACATGGTTTAAATCCAAGTATTCTCTGCTTTTCTGTTATTCATTACTTCCAATATTAACCACTAACTTTTAAGTCAAGTTAGTGCATACTAAGGTATAAATTACTGCATTGCAATGTACTTTATAATATGCCATCAGCTGTTTGTCCTAATCTTTCCAGAAATATATAAAAATCATAAATTCACCGTCATTGTTCTCATAGATAAAATGAAGGTTAAAGACTTAAGGTTACCAAAGGCTGGTATGTGTAAACACATGGCCTTGGAAACACAGGTTAAGATTTTTTTGAATCATTCTGATCCATGAAGCTGTTTAAAGAAAAAATCTTGATGTATATTTCTATATATTTATTATACTAAATTATATTACTACCCTTTGCCTTGTTAAATAAGCAACTTTTTATATTTTTAGACGAAAATGATCAGCTTATCTTTAAACACTTTTAGGTCAATGTCACACTAAGTTTAGAGCAATTACACCTTACCTTCACACATGAAACCAAATGACAGCCATACAGAAATCATGTAAAACCATAATCCTAGTACGTTGAACTGTAATGATATTTCATTTGTATTTTAGTAAATAAAACTTGCCTGAAGATCAGAGAGTAAAACAGCCCACACTAATACTGTTACTGTCTGTAACAGATTTACTGACCAGGAAGTGGTGACACACACCTTTAATCCCAGTAGCCACAAGGTTTACCATAGAAACAGGGCAGTAGTGTTACATGCCTTTAATCCTAGTGCTAGAGAAAAATAGAAAACAGGAGGATACAGTTCTCAGTCTCATTCTGAGGATTTCTGGTGGCAAGATCACCATTTCGGACTGAGGAAGAGGTAAGAGACAGTGGCCAACTGTTTTGTTTTTCTGACCTTCAGGTTAAACTCCAATATCTGTCTCTTGGTTTTTATGAAAAGTGCTACATTGAGCTTAGCAGAAATACAAAAAATTATCGATGAAGATTAATTACAACCCTGCTTTTAGATAATGCCACTTTCTTCAGAATCAGTTTATACATGAAGCAGATTATGATGGCAGGAATACATGTAGAAAGAAAGTAATAATGGAAACAAAAATAGCATATTAAATTATCTTTTAACAACATTATATTATCAAATGTAACACTGTGAAAAAGCTCAAGATCTGTAATAAAATTATGTATGTCTGACTTAGGAAAAATAAAAATGTATTAAATCAGACTAAGTTTTATAAGAACTACTATAAAGTAAAATTATGTTGATAAAAGATTTATTAAAAAATATAAATCATGTGAACAGCTATGTTTTTCCAAATTACCAAGAACTGTATTAAAAAAGAAAATTTAAACATGACCCAAGAAATTGGTAATAATACTTAAATTGCATTTTGTTTCTATCATAATACTTGATCTATGATGTTAAAACAATACTATAAACTTTAAAACTTACATATATGGCTTATATTATAAACTGTGTGTGGGGATGTTTGCATGTTTGTGCTCTTGCATGTACACACAAACTCCTACATATGAATTTAATATTCATATCATTGGATATTGACTAGCAATGCTATATGCCAAAAGCTGATATTTGGGTGACTAATGAGGTATAAACATATTATAACTACCTATGAACATATTTACATATATGGAATTCCCTCACTTTGGAACACACCAATCTAGCAGAGAAAAATATTGCTTTCAATTACTCACTTGAATAATTGAATTAACTAATAATATTAGCCCTTTTTCTGTTGCTGTAACATAATACCTAAGATTAGTTCATTTGTAAATGAAAGAGTCTTATACTGACTTGTAATTCTAGAACGTGATAAGTCTAAATGTGTGCCACTAGCATCTATGTGGTTTTTGGTGGAGTCTGGAGATGCTCTAAGTCTAAGTATATAGCTAAAGAATGAGTAGGCATGTGAGGAAGGGCTAAACAAGCAGAGCAACTGTATCTAAAAGCAGACTTTTTATAACTACAAATTGATAATGAGTTGTGTTTCAGGGACAAAGGGAGGAAATTACATGACAAGGGCCTTAACCAATCCATAGGAACTCAAGCAGCCTCTCACAGCACTACCTAAATAACATAGATATCAACAGAGTTTTCAAGGAGATAAACCATAACATCTTCCTATTCCCATTCTTTGCTGTGACAACTCCACAAACTTGGGATAGTACAGTTTTGACAGCCAGGCTTAGCCTAATGAATTGATTTAACCATAAAATATTAACACATATAATTCAAGTGGAAGCATCAGATAGAGCTTGCAATATCAGATTTGCTTATTTTTGACATTCTCTGCCTGTGAGGTAGAAATGCTCACATTTGATAACTGGCCGCTATAAGTCTAAAGGACAAACGAAAGAAAGCCAAGATGCCCTTGATGAGGCTAGCTGAAACCAGTCAGCCAACTTTTTAAGCCATAGATAAGTAAATAAGTAGACAGTATATCATCAAAACTACCTGACTACAGAAATATAGGAATGAACTATTGTTTTAACTACTTAATTTATTTCTAATATTTTACTTATTTTTATTTTCATGCATGTTGATACTCTGCCTGCATGTATGTCTATGCTGTGTGTATATGAATACTCATGGAAACAAGAAGAAGACCTAGGATCTCATGGTATATGAATTACAGAAGGTTGTTAACCCCTTTGGGAGCTGGGTTTGGACCTGCATCTTCTGTAAGAGGAGCCAGGGCTCATACCTGACATCTCTCCAACCCTCTACTACTTAGTTTTAAGAACGGCTCACACAGCAGTATCTAGCTACAGAGTAACAATATGGTTTCAAAGAAAAAAAAAGCATAATTTTGTAGCAAAAAATCGTATTCTTTGAGGAGGTGTTATTTCGTTTCTTTCCCACACAGTATTGCAATAAAAGTAATAACACTACATAAAGTACATGTCAGTGTTTAAATTTTCATCACATTGCTTTTTCTCATATTGCTTTCAAAAATATATACAATACAAGCTATATATGTATACCAAAAGAAAGTTTCCTACATGGACTAAGTCAAAGTCAGGTTTTCAATTCAACCTCAGTACATTTCATGTAGCAAGATTTTTAAGAAAGGAAAATTCTGGTAAAAGGGTGAAAATGACTGATGCAGATATCATCCTCACAAAGGAAAAAAAAAGGAGAAAGTTACGTATCCTATGATTGGATTGGTTGACTGTAGTAGGGAGGAGGGCTGCTTGCTTGTTCCCAGATACTTAGCCCGGACATAATTACACAGAAACTATATTATTTAAAACGCTGCTTAGCCTATTACATCTTAACTTAATCTATTTCTAGTAATCTGTATATCTCCATGTGGCTGTGGCTTACCGGCTAAAGTTCTGTCTGGCTCCAATGGGGCTACATGGTTTCACTCTCATTCTGCCCACTTTCTCTCAGTATTCAGTTTAGTTTTTCCTACCTGTGTTCTCCAATAGCTCTGCTATAGGCCCAAAGCAGTTCCTTTATTCATTAATGGTAATCTCAGCATATAGAGGGGAATCCCACATCAGTTGACATATCTGATCAAGTACACATATAGGCTACAAACGCACTCACACATAACTTCTGAATTCCATTATCATCCCAACCCTGCTCTGTTCTTTCTGTTTAATACAGTGCCATCTACAGGTGTAGATAGATGTAGTCTTCAGCAGTCTCTGAATGTCAAGACATCTGCTCTCCCAAAGCCTTTTAGTGTTGAGAAAACTCTCAGCAATGTTCTATCAGAAACTCTGAATCAGATCTAAGAAGTACTAAGAGAGATTTGCTCCTGTATGGTCTGGATTCAAAATGAATAAAAAAATAAAAACCCCAGGATGTATCTACGGCTTAAAAACTAAAGATCCAAGTGACTGAAAGTAGTCAAACCAAAGCAACAAATTAAGCAAAGTAGTTGAAAAAATTAACAAAATTGTATAATTATAAAAAAATCCAAAGACATATGTAAATTTTTCTAAATTATAAAAGCTAGAAGACCAGGAAATCTATTGTAAGAAAGAATCTTCTCTATATGATATGGAAATTGCTCCCATGAAATTATAACAATATGTCCACCTAAACCAGGCACAAGTAAACATGGCTTGAGGAAATCTCATAGTGGCATACCCTGAAATAAAATCTAAGGCAATTGATAATTACTGAGAGGGACAATTAATATTTTTCAAGGTAGATCCCCTGATTCTTTATCCATTTCCAAGTATTCAGTCATAAACACACAAATAAACAAAAGAAAATCCAATAGAGTGAGTTTATTTTTTACATATGTGTGTGTGCATACTTGTATATGTCAATAATAAAGAAGAGGTATTAATTGGAGGGGTAATAAGGGAACAAAGGAGGTCTGGGGAGAAGAAAGGGGTAGTGTAAGTGATGGAAATATAGTACTCATGTATGACTTTCTAAAATATAAATTGATAAAAAATAAAATATAAAAGAAAGTACCAACTAACTTTCAGAAAATAAAAGTATGGATTCAAAAATGGGGTGAGGAGAGTGATAAATGCAACCATTTCCTATTCAGTCAGGTTTTCCATTTAGTAAACAGATATGAGTTCTCAGAGAAATCATTTATATTATCATTAGGTAACACTGCATCCTTCTGGTGTTTTTTATGGATTTAAAGACTAAGTTGTTAAACTAATAATTTTCCTTAGTTATGATAGAGAACAAATTAGATATGAAACTTTAGACTTACTAAGATAATGTGCATATTAAAATATTTTCTCTAATTTTGGCAAAAATCAGACTGGCTATTATAATTGTAATTTTTATTTGATAATTGTGTTTGTTTTGTAGAATTTTATTATTTCAAAGTTAAAACCTTCCTTTTTAATTAGAGAAGAGGAAAAATTCTATGGAACAATATTTGTACACTGCATGCATCTCTCTCATTGTTAATAAAAATTTGGTTGATATGTGCAGAAAGATTGGACAAGACAACCTGACAGAGAGGGAATTCTGTGAGGAAGAAGGGTGGAGTCAAGGGGAGATGCCAGGCAGCTGCCAAGAAAGCAGAACATATAGAAAATGAGGAAACAAGCCATGAGTCAAATGGCAAAGACTAGATAAGAAATATGGGTTAATTTGCAGAAGGAGTAGATGCCAAGAAATAATAAAATTGATAACTGAAATCAATAAATAGAAACAGAAAGCAATACAAAGAATCAATAAGTTAAAAAGTTGATCCTTTGATAAATCAACAAGATAGACAAACCCTAATTGAAACCAACCTAAAGGCAGAGGTAATATGCAAATTAACAAAATAAGATTTGAAAAGGGGGACATAACAAGAGACACAGAAAAAATCCAGAGAATCATCAGGTCATACATCAAAAACCTGTACTCCAAAAAAAAAAAATGAAAATTTAAAGAAATGAGCAATTTTCTGGATAGGTACAACGTACCAAAATTAAATCAAGTACAGATAAACAAGTTAAATAGACATGTAACACATAAGAAAATAAAAGTAGTCATCAAAAGTTTTCCAACCTAAAAAGGCTCAGGGCCAGATGATTTCAGCACAAAATTCTCCCATAATTTCAAAGAAGAGCTAATACCAATACTCCTCAAGCTATTCCACACAATATAAATAGAAGGGACATTGCCAAACTTTTTCATGAGGAAACAGTTACCCTTGTATCCAAATCACACAAGGATGCAACTAAGAAGAACTGTAAACAATCCCTCAATTAAATGCTTTCCTTTATAAGAAAAAAAAAAGAAAGAGAATTAAAGACCAAACTCCCTCATAAGCATAGATGTAAAAGTACTCAATAAAATACTGGCAAATCAAACCCAAGAACAAGTCAACAAAACAATCATCCATCATGATCAAGTTGGCTCCATCCCAGGGACTTCATGAAACTGAAAAGGCTAAGGAAACAATATGAGAAGGAAGATTGTCTGAGACCCCTAGGTCCACAGACTTTTAAAAGTGTTTTCCCTAATTCCTAAAACCAACATATTATTTCACTATTCCCTTTGGTTATCACCCACATTTGTTTTATTAGATTAAACTTATTTTAGAGCTGAGTTACTATGGTAATTGCATACTTAAGATGTTTTGTGGTTGTGCTCAATTGTGAAAACCCTCTGTTAAACACAGAAAGGAATTGGATTGTTCTAGATGTCACCTGAAAGACTTTGTACTTCTTTTAACATTGTTCCTGGCATCTGTTAATTACTCATCTTTTTCCAACGAACCCATTACATCTGCTCTTTCGTTTTGAGATTGCCTACCTGATTTTGAGATCAGAGTTTTCAGAGTTTCCCTAATTGCTTTCCGTCCTCAGTCAGAATGATTCACAGCAATTCCATTAATTGCCAGTTTAGTCACAATGTGTCATAAAACATCCCTTAACTAGAAATTTTATTTCTCCAGTGTTCTATGCTTTTCACACTAAAAAATCAGAAAAAGGAATAAAATATAGTATTATTTACTTCAAACTAAACTGAAGATCAGCTCATATTGCTACATAGGCTCTGCTCAGTGGTGATGGTAGTGGTAAGCGAATGAAACAAAAGAAACCCACAAACTCAAAGGCATGGAACATTTATTAAATAAAAGCATAGAAAGAAAAATATGTCAAATCTAGGGAGAGTTATGCCTGCTCAAGTAAAAGAGACACAGAGAGCACCAGATCCACTAGACAAGAAAAGAAATGTCCCCATGCCACATTTTAGTTAAAAACACTAAAAACACAGAACAAAGAAAGGGTATGGAAACCTGAAAGAGAAAAGATGCAAGTCACATCTAAAAGCATGCCCATCAGAATAATAGCTGACCTCTAGCTTTTAAAGCTAGAAGAGCTTGAAGCAATGTGCTTCAAGTTATGAAAGAATGTAGATCCAACCCAGACCACTTTTACTTGGCAAAGCTATGAATCAGAGTTAAAGGAGAAAGAAAAGCTAACAGTTATAAAAGTAAGGTAAGAATATTTATGAAAACAAAACTAGCCCTATAGAAAATAGTGGAAGGAATACTTTGGATTGAATAATGATCATATAGTAAAGCAATAAAGAAAAATAATTTATGTCATTGCTTGTGCAAAGAAGGGCTACTAAAAAAAACTCACACACTACAAAATCAACAAGATGATAGCAGGTTACTTTTATATAATGGAAAATGTCACGAATATATAAATTCATATTCTACAAACTGTCTCCACCAAATGATAAGCAACAGCTCAAGAATAAGAAACTCTCACCAAACTTTGGCAATATAAAACTAGTTCTAAATTATTTGTAAGACAATGTCACAACTGGTAAAACACACTGACAGGGTCCTGAGGCAGAAGCAAATGCCATGCAATCAAAGCCAAGAACACCAGCTGCGATACTGGAAAGCATTTGCATAGTGGAAAGGTGAGATGAGTTCGGAATGTAAATATTGACTTCTAGGTCATGGTGAACAGTTTTGAGTTCATTCCATGCGCATTAAGGAGAAAAATGAGGTAACACTTTGCCCCTTTAAAGACAATTTCATTCTATGTCTTGCAGACTAAGGGAGCAAGAACAGAAGAAAATGCTAAGGCACCATATTGTTATAAGTTAGATGCAAAGATCATTAAGTAACAGGTGAGGGACTTGTAATCTTTCTTTAAAGATAACACACTGTTCTTTTTAGAAATCTACCACTTCAAAAATTAACAGTGGTCTCTAGATAAGGAAAAGAGTTAATCTGTTGCCGTCATTATGGTAGAAACGAGCAGGACTTTCAGTGTTCAATCCTCATCAGATTTTACTGTGCCTAAGAAAAACAAACACCTTTATGTTGCTATAATTGTGAAGTTATTATCTTTCAGATATCACTATTCAAAAATGTTAATTCCTAGATGTGTTTATTCGCAGTTCTTTCTTTTTTGTTGTCTTTGTTGTTTTATTTGAATGATATTCACTGCTTTTGCTTTTTTTCTTTATGAGATGGTAATATATGTACAAAATTCACCTCTCCCATTCATTCTTCTGAACCATCCCATATATCCCTCCTTGCTATCTTTCAAATTCATGGACTCTTTTTTGTTAATTTCTATTACTTGATTGCATATGTATATACACATATATTCCTAAATACAATTTTTAGTCTGTGTAATATTACTCATATACATGCTTTCATGGATGATCTTTAGTATAGTATATAGTATATAGTATATAGTATATAGTATATAGTATATAGTATATAGTATATAGTATATAGTATATAGTATATATATTGGTGTGCTCTTCTTTGGGTAAGACCATTTCTCCTGATGTCATTATTCCTTAGTTGTCTATAGATCCTTGTGCATGGTTGAAGCCTCATAGGCTTTCCCACATCTTCTTTCACAACCATATCTGTTTGTATCATACTTTTCAACTCATGTTTGCACAATTATGTCAGTGATACTTTAAACAGTGGTTCTTTATCTTCCTATTGCTGCAACATTTTTATATGGTTCCTCTGATTATTGTGATTCCCCAAACATTTATTTGTTTTCATTACTACCTCATAACTGTAGTTTGGCTACTGTTATGAATTATAATGAAAATTTCTGATATGTGAGCCCTGTGAAAAGATAATTTGACACCCCAACAGAGGTCATGGACAAAAGAGAACTGCTGCTTTATGGCATTAAGATATACAATCTCACAGAAACGTTCCTAATCTTCTGATTTTTACAATCTGTTCACCCCTTCTTTAACGTTACCTGTGCCTTAGGTGCAGAGGGGTTATGTTACCTTGTCAGGGATTATTCTGGTTTAATAAAATATTAATATGTCTTTATTAGTTTATGTATGTAGGTGAGTATATATGTGTGTACCACATATGTAGAAGGGCCTGAAGATGTGAGAAAAGCACAACAGATCCTCTGAAACTGGAATTAGAGATAGTTGTGAACTGCTGCATGGGGAATGGGAACTGAACCAGGACTCTCTCATAGAACAGTAAGTGGTTTAAATGCTGAGTCAATTTTCCAGGCCATGATAGTCATTGTTTATTGCTTTTTTAAAAAAAAGTACTCACTGTTGCATTATAATTATACATTACAGCCCAATGTATTATGCTAGTCAGTTCCTGTGTACCATAAAGGATAGAGGCAGTCAAAATCTGTAAGGAATTAATTACTCAACATAAAATTCAACTTCTCCTAGAGTCTTACAATAAAAAATAAAGTAATGAGATTGAAAGGTAAAGTGGAGAGATAGGAGAGAGAGGGAGCATTTGGCTAAACTAATTATTCAAATAGTATTTTGCTAGGTATAAAATATCCAGATCTAAGTCGCATTGGTTAGTCTGTTTGTAACAAAGCATTCTGTACTGAAACCAACACCATTAAAATTAACCAGGGCTTATAAAATTGCTGCTTTTACAGAGCAAGGAATGGTAATAATATTAAAACACAGTAAATAAATGACTCCTCTGCTGCAATGAAATAAATATAGGTTAAGTGTATACTAAGCACCATATTAGAAAACAAATAAAGGAACCTAATTTATCCTTTTGTCTTTGTCTTATTGTTCTTATATGTCTACTTCATGTAAGAAAACAATTAGGAAGTCTTAACCATGTGAATGCCTAGTAGAAACACATTGACAAGAGTATGCTTTGGCCAGAAAATTGCATCAACCGTGAAGTCAAAAAACAGAATGATTCTCCAAAAGTCTTAATACATACAATTTATATTACCCATATCCTCATATTTTACCAAATTATTGACATCATTTAAACACTATATCTGCTTTTTTGAGACTATTTTGAATTGGACAATAAACATTTATAGCTACTCTATGTTTACTCCTGATTATGAGAAAAATTATAAATAACATACTATCCTGTCACAGTAGTAAGAAAAATTCATATGGACCTATAGCTACATGTACCTAATAAATATGAAGCCAAATGAAAGAAATATTTCTAATGATGCCAATATATAATAACTGCTTTGAAATATTTGGTGCCTTATTTAGTACAAATAATCAGAAAAAATAAATCTGAATATATGTAAATAAGAAAAGAATTAAGGAGCAATGGGGAGTGAAAACTGTACTCTGGGAACAGGATGAGCTATCCAGAAGCCCAGGGTTGTTGAAGAAGCAAAAATTTCACTTCTAGAGAAGTTTGGGCTTCAGAGACTCAAATGTCACACGCTATTAAAACTGTAAAGATTGTTCCTTGAAACTGTTTATTCCTGAAAGTGAGTGGGGAAATCTTATGCCCAAAAGGGAACTGCACAGAATGAGTTTTCGGAGTGTCTTGGGATTTGAGGTTTGCTTTCACCTTATTTTCTCACAGTAGGAGACAAAAACAGAGAAAGAAAATACCAGCATTTGGCTCTGAGATTCAAAAGGGAAGAAGAGGTGGCAAATTTAGTCAGAGAGGTCAAAGTCCTGCCAGAAGAGGTTTGTTTTCATCTTCCCTGGAGTTGAGTTGGTTGTTTTCATGTGTGAAATCTTTCAACCTTCAAAATCGTCAGGAGTGGAAGAACAGTGTCTAACAGTAGAAAAAAAAATGTTTCACTTTGCACTGATCCTTCTGAAGGCAGAAGCTCTCCAAACACGTCTCTACTGTGAGGCTGCTCTGTACAAAAGTATAAAAAAAGCAGTAGTGGTCTAAATTTCTTAGAGGCAATTTTCCGTGTTCATATTTATTTGTTTGGTCATAAGAATTATCAAAGGAAGTGTTAAAATTACTATGATATAGTTGGGAGTTATTAATGCTTTCTTTTCTTCCTACCTATATGTCTTTGACAACACTTATGCCACCCTTACATTCCCAAGATTCTCTGTAGAGTCTCCACTGTGTATATGCTTTCTTCATATGATTTCTTCATATGGTGCCTTAAGGCACCTACAGTTTCCAGCAACAAATGGAAATCAATAAATTATATATAAGAATCCAAGATACACCAGATTCTCCCAGCATTCTTTACATTGTATCAAAGGGTAATCTCCAAGACAGAATATTACAGATAAGAGTGAGTTTTAGGCAGCAAAAGGAATTTTGGAAATGGAGAAAACTGAAATTTCTCTTTCTATGATTTAAAAAATAATAATAGCAATTCTAGGCAATCAATCAGTAAAAATAGTTTTAAAGTAAGCCAGAACTTAGACTGTTCTGCTATTCCTGGAACAGGAATAATTTTAATATCCTTTTGTTCAAATAGAACTAGAAGTAAGGTTTGAAGAAAAACATTTCTATTTTTTATGTTTATTTTCAGACTGCTGATTGGGTTCATCTTGTACTGGTCTTGTGTAGACTACTGAGTAGCCACACCTAAAAAAAGAACTACCAGACAAACAACTCAAATGAATGACTATTATGTTCTAGGAATTAAAAATACAATATGAATAGACTTCAAGGGAAAAGAAACAGAGAGGTGTATGAAATAAGAAAATAAATGCAGGATATGAAAATAGAGATAAAATGTTGAAGAAAAGTAAATAAATATGTTGTTGTGAATTAAAAACTTAATAAGCTAAATAAAAATAATAAAGTCTCAACAAAAGAATAGATCAGGGAATAAGAAGAAAGTAGGTGATGGAAGATAGGTGGAATTAAATCACTCAGTAAAGATCATGGTAAGTTAAAAAAAAAAAGAAAAAAACACTAAAAGAATGCAGGAGAGCTCTGGAATGGCATGGGCAGACCTTAAGAGGTTGACCTTCTTATTAGAACCATAGGACAAGGAGAAGAACACCATACTAAAAGCATAAGTCATATTTTAAGTTAAATCATAGTAGAAAACTTTCCAAACTTAAGGAAATAGATACTCATCCAGGTTAAAAAAAATATTAGAGAACTCTAAATAGACAGGCGCAGAAAAGAAACTCATATAGGCTTATAGTTAAAACATTAAAGACATAGACAGACAAAAGTATTAAATAAGAGAGAGGTCAGGTCACTTATAAAGACAGACTGTCAAATTAACACATGCAGAGTCAGCAGAAAATTTAGCAACGTGTGACTGAAAAGATGTTTTCTGTGTTATAAAAGAAAACAATTTGGGGGGAACATGGTTGAGCACATGTCATTGTGATGTGATTGAGTGTCTTTTGGGCATATACCCATCAGTTGTGTTGCTAGGTCTTTAGGTAGTTTGTTACCTAATTTTCTGAGAAACTGACATACTGATTTCTAGAGTGGCTGTACAAGTTTACACTCCCACCAGCAATGGAGGGGCACTCTCCTTATCCCACATCCTCTCCAGCATAAGTGTGTTTTTATCTTGGCCATTATTCAGGTGTAAGATGGAATCTCAGAGTTGTTTTGATTTGCCTTTCTCTGCTGGCTAAGGATGTTGACCATTTCCTTAAGTGTCTTTTTGCCCTTTGAGACTCATCTATTAAGAGTTCTCTGTTTAGGTCTGTACCCCATTTTTTACTGGATTATTTGTTCTCTTAATATCAAGTTTCTTGAATTCTTTGTATTATCCAGAGCCCGTAAACTACCTAGATGACCCTGAAATGAAGAATGGATAAAGAAAATGTGGTACATTTATACAATGGAGTACTACACAATGGTAAAAAAAATGACATCTTGAAACTTGCAGACAAATTGATAGATCTAGAAAAAAACCGTATTGAGTGAGGCAACACAAAGAAAGACAAATATAATATGTATTCACTCATATGTGACTTTTAGACATAAAGCAAAGAAAAGCCAAAAAGCCAGCCTATAGGCCATAACCCCAGAGAAACTAGACAACAAAGATGACACTGCATGGATCTACAGAGGACGGTGAAAAAAGCAAGATTTCTTGAGTAAATTGGGAGGATGGGGGTCAAGGGAGAGAGTAAAAAAGGAAGGGAAGAAAGGGATGTGAGTAGGAAAAATGAATAGCTCAATAAAAGACATTTAAAAAGAAGTAATTTTCAATGTGGAACATTAAGTCAGCAAAACCATATATCACAATTGAAGTAGAGATAAGAATTTTCCATCACAAAAACAGATTAATAGAGCTATCTCTCCAGTTCACTCTGCTAATAATTTCAAAAATGATTATTTTAGTAATATATAGTTAATGGAGTATAGACTGGAGTGAAAATGTGTCACTAATAAAAATTCCCCCGAAAGAGAGCTGAGTCTTTGAAGATAATATGTCCTGATCAAATCCAAAAAGAACACAACTTTAAATTATTTCTATGTCCTTATTATTAGGGTATATTATGTTTGGAATACTAAGACTGTACACTGGTTTTTAAATTTTCTTTGTAGATTATTAAATGATCCTCATATCTGCTATTTATTACTATCAAAGTTTTATAATTAATAAAATGACTTACTTAGGTCACATTTTTAAAGAGACTTTAACCTTATTAGCACAAATAGTTGGCTAGGTTTTTAGTACCAGATTTGATTTTCCTCCCATTGAGTAGGCCTTAAGTTCAACAAGACAGCTGCTGTCCATTGCCAAGATACAAGTGCCAGAATTGCTTCTTTAGAGATATGTTTCCATGATGGGTATGGTTGTAGTTCATAGGCATCATAGATAGTTAGGACTTCGACTGTTTTTCTGCTTTGGCATATTACAGTACTTTCTTGTAAAATGAAAACTAGACCTCAGGAAGGAGACTTTCTGATCAAATTCATCTTGAATTACCTGTGCCTGAAGTACATAGTTTCAGTGTCTTCAGTAATAAGGACTGACTGTCCTTCAAACTTTGAGAGAAAATGATGGGCAACACAGTCAGCCTACACTGATTGGAGGATCACTCGAACTACCCTGGCCAACAAATCTAACAAATGTGTCTGCTGCCTTCTAATACCATTTTTCGTAGACAATCTGTGACTCTCTAAGAAAGCTTTAAGCATTGATTGTCAACCTAAGTTGCAAAAGCTTCATATGAGGTATATATATACATATGTTTATATGTATTCTGCATAATTTTAGGTAAATATAAAACAGTATGATTCCTTGAGACTTTAACAAACATACTTGGTGTTATTTGTCCCTCTTCTCTCTCCTTCTGTACTGACATCCCTCCTCCCTCACAATTAGAAATCCTCTCCCATTTTCTCATTCTTTTATATCACCATTTCCATCTCTTCACGTAACCACCCCCATGAACACATTTTACTTTCCAACCCTCTGAGTTTGCTACAGTTTATGTACTCACATTAAATTTTGGATTTATAAACCAAAAACAAAAGATAGGCTTTTGCATTACTGGATCTGGGTTACCTTCCTCAATATAATCTTTTCTGGTTCTATCCACTTATGTGCAAAATTTATATTTTAATCTTCCTTATAACTGAATAGTATTCCATTGTATTATTTTATTTCATTTTCTGTTTAACATTTGAAGAACAATTGCATTGATTTAATTTTATAGCTATTGTATATAAAGATATAGTAAATATGGTTTAACTAGTTCATGTAGAGTAGGTTTGTTGAGTCATTCACTAAGATGTAGTATAACCATAGTATTGGAATAGATTGAGTCCCTTGTCAAGACTAGAAACAGTAAGGGAATGAAAGAAGGACAAACACTCAAGAAACAACTTTAATCAACACTTTCAACAAGGACACAATCTATTTCTTTAGGAATATAGGCATGGTTTTTATGCTACTTCCTGTTGATTGGGTGTGCTGATAATCTCATAGGGACCTGAAGAAAATTTAGGATTATGGTAAAGTCCTTATTGGACTATTCTGCGAGGATTGAACATCTCAGCCAGCAGTCTTGAGGCTGGTCTGGATGTAGAACCCAGAGAAAACTTTAACAGAGGTCCTCTAAAATGTTGAATCATCTGGACCATATGCTCCTATTGGAAATATTTTAGGGGATCTCATTCCATAAAAACACATTAGTTGGAAGGAATCCACAACATCTCATCTTCTGTGGAAACAAAAGTGGAACCTCTTTCTTTTCCGAAGCAAGATATCCTTAGACCCAAATTTTGAAGTCAAGATATCTTTAAAATATATATGTTGGTTTAGCTGGGTGGGAGCCATCCTTACCACATCACCTCTGAGCATGCAGAACATAAATTCTTTTTATCTGAGTGAAAGCTAAATCTGCCATGCAGTGCACTGCACAGCCTGAAAATATCTCTGTGTATAGCAGCAGGAATCTGCCATACTCTCCTGTCTGTTCTCAGCCAGCAGACCTGATCCTGTTGCCTAACCAGGCAGGGAGTGCTGAGTCATGGGCATGTCTCAGATACTTTCCAACACTGTGTGAGTACATAACCAACTGGACTCCAAGTGGAGGGTGGACATCATCCTTCAAAAAAGAGCCAGAACTGTTCCAATAATTAGCATGTGCAATAAAAACTTTCTCAAATGAGACATGCTTGCTTATAGCAAACAGAGCTCAACTGAGAAAATGCTGCTACCAAGAAGCAGTGCTTCACTCTCTCCTTTTGTGTCTACAAATACTTCCCAAGCTCCTACAGATTTTATGGAGATGTAGTTGCCCATGTTGGTGCCATATTTGACAGAGGTTTCTGGTCTGCATGGTCCTGCAGCCATTCACTCCTAAAGAAACTCACAGATGCTGACATTAATTAGAAACTGATTGGCCGATTATCTCAGGCTTCTTATAACCTAACTCTAAATCTGAACCCATAATTCTTGTCTGTATTTGTCACATGGCTTGGTATCTTTTATCACCGAGGCATTCTCATCTTGCTTCCTCTGTGTCTGTTTGACAACCGCAGACTGAGCCTTTCTTCTTCCCAGAATTCTCCTATTATGGTCATTCCACCTATACTTCTTACCTGTCAACTGGACAATCAGTGTTTTATTAAACCAATATAGGTGACAAATCTTTACAGGGTACAAGATAATTGTCCCACAGCATTGGAGTATTCTAATCAGATGGTGCTAGGAAGCAAGCAAAAAACCATTATCCTAATAATATACCAAAATAGAGTTCAAAAAGTCATTCTAATTAAGAGAACAATTAACCAAGAAGAAAATATTATTTTGTGTGTGTGTATATCACTAAATTTTATTAAAATGTATAACTATATTTAGAGATACAAATTAACATAAGCCCAGTAATAATATGAAAAAAAAAACCCACAACCAATTAGAAAGCAGACTTATGGATCCCAGTTCTAATGGATATGTTTACAAAACATCCTGTAAATAAGATTACGGAAACATTGCAGAACAGGAGGTAGAAAAATTGGGAGATGGAGAATCAAATAGTTTTCTGTGAGATTATTTCTCTTTGTAATTTCAGAAGCTACATCCATAAAGTTTCACCAACATGACTACACAAATTAACCTTAACAAGGATGACAGAGATAGTCTTCTCTAGGGAAGAGCACACAAATTGGTTGTCCTATCTACAATGGCCCTCCCTGACATCGTACATAAATATAACATGATACAAACTGAACAAATTATATTTAGGAATACATATGTTTCTACACATATACATGTTATAATAATTAATTAAAAAGGGTCCATGGGCTCAAAGAGAACAAGAAGTGGCATATGCGATAGGAAAGAAGGATTGAGAAAGAAGAAATATTGATATTATATAATAATTTTTTTGGCTATCCCAGTACAGCCACCTGCATGCTGTAGAAGACTGTATATTTTAGTTGTTCACTGTGGTGATTTCTATACACTTGATCAAAACTACTTTTATGATTCTGGTCTTTAAGCGAGAAAGGTGAGGCATCTATTGGTCTTAAATGCACTTATTTGCATAATTTCCATTTGCTCCATGATCTGGGCAACATTTCTGAACTTACTGACATCTTATAAAATAATTTTTTCAGGACATTTTTGGTTTCTTTAATTTAATCTTCACTCAATTATTTCTATCTAATTGTGACTGACCTACACAATTTTATCTTATCCCCTATTTGACATTCCAATAATTTTAATTATTTTTTACATATTTTGTTGTTAATTGTTAGTTTTTTGTTTGTTTATTTTTCTTCAGTTTTTTGAGACAGGTTTTGCTCTAGCTTTGGAGCATGGAATTAGTTCTTGTAAACCAGGCTGACCTTGAACTCACTAAGATCTGCCTGCCTCTGCCTATGGAGTGCTGGGATTAAAGGCATGTGCCACCACCGTCTTGTTAATTAGTTCTTATAATTTACATTTATGTTTCAATAGATGGATGAGCTCATTTTTTTACAATTTTGTTTTATTTATTGCGATAAATTTAATGTCACTTAAAGCCATGGCATTGGATAACATATCTGTAGGAACTATAATTGGTGAGTTGTGAAGCAAATGCATTCTTCATAGATATTCTGTGCTTAGTATCCTGTACTGTGTATATCCATTATGTATTAATACTTAGCTTAATATGGGCTCCCTAGATCCCAAGGCAGCTATCAATATTTATCACAATAGGGCCCCTGGGCTTTTCCAAGTTGTAATAAGTTGTTAGTTGTAACAGTGGACTTAATATTTGTATGCATGCTCATATTTATTGTCTAAAATTTTTCTCTGACACAGGTCCTTTATATCAGACTGTAAATTCTGCAGCTTAATTGCTTTGCAAAATGTGCAATTATAGAGCTGATCAAAACTGTCAGGTACTGAAATTCTTGGACTCTGACTCATTTTTCTCATCAAGCTTCCTAGTTCTTTGCATAATGAAAACTGCAATTTAACTATGCGCTTGGAATACACAGGAATCAGAAGTGGGGTAAATCCACAGTGCCTGGCCACTCTGCTCCAGGCACAATGCCATTTGCTTTGCATTTTTATGGAATCTTTGGAGCACTTTCTTGAGTAGAGTTTTATTAGCATAATATAATTCACATCACCAGTCTTAAGAAATCAAAATCACACCTTATCATGTGCATTGCTATTTCAAAGCAGGAAAATCTGCTGTCTCATCATCACTGGGGTGTGGACACATGAAGCTATTGTTTCTTTTACTGACAATAAAATTATTAAAGAGATTATAGTCAACTTCTCAATAGTTAAAATTTTTAGTGTTTTTTTCCTAAAGAATTTCCTTGTCAACTCTCTGACTTTATATCTGTGCTATTACATAACTCTGCACTAACTTGATTTCTTACAAGTAATGATAGCATTATACAATAGATTCTTTTAAAATATAGATATAAAATAACTGACATCAGGAGGGTCTAAAACAAGGACTTTGATATTGAAATGCTATCCCATTCTGTAAGACTCTCTGAACATGTTTGCTATATTTTCTAGAAAGGCCCATGGTTTTGCAAAACTTTTCAGCTACAAAAACAGAAGGCAAATGGACAGATGTGAAGAGATGATGTCCACAGGCAATGTTAACCTGTGTTTGCAACAGCCCTGTTCTCCTCTGTTTCAACACAGTACACATGGATCTGAAAAGTGGGAGAAATCAATGGCTTCTGGCTACCCTGCTGCAGGCACTGTGCCATCTGCTTTGCATTTTTATAGAATCTTTAAAACATTTTCTTGACTATTAGTAGTAATGCAATTCACAACACTCTTCAATTTGCTCAAATATGCATAACAATATTCTATGTGTATCACCTGGAAACTTTTTGGGAAATATGCTGCCGTGACAAATTACCCAAGATAAAAAGTACACAAAAAATAAAATTCTGCTTTGCTTTGTGGAGGTAATGCTCCAGATCTACTTGGTTATATCTTCTTAGCCTGTGGTGGGCCACTGGAATATGAAGAAGGCGCATAGTAGAGGCCTTCATGGTATTAATGTTGGAATGTATAGACAAGCGGGATATGGCCAGATTCCCTATATCTCCTTCAAGCATGTCCCTGTAAGCTACCTTCTTTCCATTGCTTTCACTGCACAAAGGTTCTACACCTTCCTAAGAGTACCACAAGATGGAGATGAATCTCTCAGCAGATGAACACTGGAGAAACATTGAAGACCCATACCATGGCAGGAGTCTCTCATAATGTGCTTAGTCCTCAGATTTCACACAATTTAATTCTATAAAAATCTGAAAGTATAGTATATTGGTGAGCAAAAGCATGTTAGCTGTTTTACTTAATTTATAGTTATAAAATAATAAAATAATCACAAAAGTAGCACATAAATATTACTTGCAGATTGACATTTCTAGCCTTCTAAAAGTATCAAAAATTTTGATTCAGTATTATTCTTATAAAAGAATAGTGCCTCCCATCCAAGTACTAACCAGGCCCAACCCTACTTAGCTTCCAAGATCAGACTAGATTGGGCACATTCAGGGTGGTACCATCCCTGACTTCAAACTCTATTACAGTGCTACAATAAAGAAAAAAGCTTGGTATTGGCATAAAAACAAAGAAGTCGACCAATGAAATTGAATTGAAGACCCGGATATTAACCCACGAATCTATGAATATTTGATTTTCGACAAAGGAGCAAAAATTATACAATGGAAGAAAGAAAGCATCTTCAACAAATGGTGCTGGCAAAACTAGATGTCAACCTGCAGAAGAATGAAAATAGATCCATATCTATCACCATACACAAAACTCAAGTTCAAATGGATTAAAGACCTCAATATAAATACAACCACACTGAACCTGTTAGAAAAGAAAGTAGAAAGTAAACTGCAACACATGGGCACAGGAGACCACTTTCTATGTATAACCTCAGTAGCCCAGACACGAGAGCAAAAATGAATAAATGGGACCTGCTGAAACTGAGAAGCTTCTGTAAAGCAAAGGACACTGTCATTAAGACAAATGGGAGATCTTCACCAACCCCGCAACAGACAAAAGTCTGATCTCCAAAATATATAAAGAACTCAAGAAACTAGACATTTAAATTCTAAATAATCCAATTAAAAAATGGGGCTCTGAACTGAACAGAGAATTCTCAACAGAAGAAGTTCAAATGGCCAAAAGATACTTAAGGTCATGATCAACTTCCTTAGCGATCAAGGAAATGCAAATCAAACAGCCTTGAGATACCATCTTACACCTGTCAGAATGGCTAAAATCAAAAACACCAAGAATAGTCTATGCTGGAGAGGATGTGGAGTAAGGGGAACACTCATTCATTGCTGGTGGGAATGCAAACTTGTGCAACCATTTTGGAAATCAGTGTGGCAGTTTCTCAGAGCATTGGGAGTCAACCTACCTCAGCATCCAGCAATACCACTCTTGGGAATATACCCAAAAGATGCCCAATCATACTACAAAAGCACTTGTTCAACTATGTTCATAGCAACATTATTTGTAATAGCCAGAACCTGGATGCCTGTCAATGGAAGAATGGATAAAGAAAGTATGGAATATATACACATTAGAGTACTACACTGCGGTAAAAAACAATGACATCTTGAATTTTGCATGCAAATAGATGGATGTTGAAATAAGAGCGCCGGGACTGAGTCCCAGGCACCCGGCCGCCCACATGGCTAGCTTAGCTTATGTCCCGAAATAATTACACGGAAACTGTATTCTTTTAATCACTGCCTGACCCATTAGTTTCAGCCTCTTATTGGCTAGC
>NC_022010.1:91788098-91796126 GCF_000317375.1 Microtus ochrogaster
AGGGGGAAGGGGAAAGGGAGGTAAGGAGGAAGTAGAAAGTTTTTAATGGAAAAAAAAAATATTTGTGTGTGTGTGTGTGTGTGTGTGTGTGTGTGCCTTCTTACTAAAATCAGAGTAAAAGTATTTGGGCAAAGGAATTGGAACAGAAATACAAACCAAAACAAAATTAAGATCAATCATTTAACACCTGAGATCTTTTGTCAGATGAAGGTAGGAAGGGAAGACACCACTCAGATTTTTAGGAAATTCTGAATAGAGAGAAGGGAATGAGACAGGTTTAATGTTGAAAATATATAATTAACCAACCACCTAAAAAGCCAATTAAGTAACTATGGATGATTTTCATTCACAAAATATATTTTGTAACCTATATGGAAATTTCTTATGCAAGGTTCGCCATGCCCAAGGTACATCTTTCTATATAGTCTAGAATGTGTTTGTCTCCAGCTTTAGTAATTAACGGCTGATCAGCCGACACAGTAAGGACATTGTATCATAACAAGCAATGTGATACAGTTTTCCCACTATTGATTGTAAAATTGTAGGTATTATTTCATAAAGTCAGACTTATTCAAGAAATATAACAATAAATAAAAAGTGTATTTTACTAGCTTGCTCATGTACATTTTGACATTTGAATTTAATTTTAATTTTATGTTTAAATTATTTGCTAATAAATTACCATGGGTTAATGTTTAGAAATAATATTGACTACACAATGTAACTCAGCTCTTACGTAATTATTGAGATAGCAACAGACTAAAAACAAGAAAAACTTAGATAAATTCACTATAAAAGGTGGAAAAAAGTAAACATTAAATATCAAAACATATGTAGATACATACAATATTGCAATTGTACTAATTTTAGAAGGGAGAATGGGATTCTTTGGACGGTGTTAACAGGGAAGAACTAGTCATTCTGTTAGACTACAAATTATGGCAATTGAAAATGCTACAAAAATTGAAAAATGGAGGAACATTAAATGTTTCATAGTGTTCTCTTGCTACTGATATATTGTGTCACAAACTACAAAACTACTCATTTACACTCCTACAAATCTAAAATCAATGTGCTGGAAAAACTAAACTTAATCTGAAGGCCCCAAGGGAAGAAAATTCCCTTGCCTTTCTAGAGACCAATGTTCTTTGAATTATGTCAGTATATTTAATTTTGTCTTTGTAAAATTGTGAGACATTCTTTCTTAAGTCTCTAAATTGTAAGCGGGGAAGATATAACATAATTATTATCATACAAACCACAAAGGTTATAGCAATGACCGCTATAACAGAAAACATACTAAAAAAAGAGAGAGAGAGAAAGAGAAGCATAATAAAAGTATTTAAGAAAAATTTTATATAAGATAAGAATTTTCATTATTTTTTGGATAATGAATTGAATACAAGTTTCAAGGAAAACCATAGTATTTAAAGGTAAGTTTGATGAAGAGTGGACAAAGAAAAATGGAAAGAGACAAAGAAACTAGTTGAATGGTATTGAAATTGTGGGGTTTTAGTGAAACCAATTTGTTCAGATTCATCTTAACCTTTATGTGCAACATTCCTTTTTCCCCATGTATAGCACCTATCACAGGAGGGTCCCGTGACCTACATTCAAAGACTGAAGTTCAGAGAATTTCCTTATGGCACCTCTCACTCAGAGAGGAGTTAGAGAAAGGTGGAACAATCCCACTGCTTGTGCTGCTTCTGTTTACATGTCATGTTTTAGGATACTGTGTTATGAGCATTAACAACACTATCTTCCTTCAATGGACATGTGTATTCCTGTGTATAAATCTCCTCTTACTATAAGAACAGTAGTCACATCCTACTTCGATGTTGGATTTTAAACACATTTTTAGATAACATATGTACAGAAAAGTCACATTCATAACACCAAAATTTCCATAACTTTTGGGGAGCAAAACCTAAATGAATAGGGTATATACAGTTTCAGGAAAAGGTTGAAAGACTGCAGAGAACTTGAAACATTTGAAAGACTGATCAGAAAAATCATTCTTTCATCTGTCAAGGTCAAAGAGAATAATGACATGAAATGAATTTTCAGATGAAGGCAATCCACTAGAGGCCAAGACTAAAGTAAGTAAAAGTACTTGAAAGGTTTATAATAGCAAATATCTTAATTTTACAATGCAGTAATAACTTTTCAGCATTGGAAATGATTATGTGAATGTGTTTGAAGCTCAGGGGATCATTTTATCTGAAAAGAGTAGACATAAGAGATGTAATAGCAAACTATGGCAGTCATTAATGAGAGACACAAATTGACGAGATTGAAATTAGGAAGCCAAACTCAGGTACAGATATTGTGATGGTTAATTTTTATTCTCAACTTAAATATGTCAGACTGGGGACCTAACAAAATATACTTCTTATACCATGAATAATAAAAACCATGAGAGAGATATTGAGGCTCAACCTGAAAACCAGAAAAGCAAAGCAGCCAAACCACTAGAGAAGTCTTATCTCTACCAAGACTTGGTGACCACAGATTAAGCAGATTAAGCAAACTGAGAAGACTAAATAGCCTAAGCCTCTCTCTCCTCCCTCTAATACTAGGATTAAAGGTGTAAGGCACCACCACCTGGATTTGCATCTACATTGATCATATGTAACCCAGGGTGACCTTAAATTCACAGAGATCCATCTGCCTCTGTATCACAAATCCTGGAGTTAAAGGTGTATGACAGCACTGCCTGACCTCTAGTGACTTAGCTTTACCCTTTTGAACTTTAGGCACACTTTACTAAAACATAAATAAAATATCACTGTAACTCCTTGTGCCAGTTATGAGGTATTTCCAATTGTTATGTGGGATCTAATATACCCAATGGAGTGGAAGCAAACATTGAAAAATGGGGTAATGCTAACACACTAGCTGGGGTCTACATGAAAAATAGGTGGAAGGAGGACACCAGCCAATCAATGAAAACTCAATCATCCCAAATATTGCTATTGTTGCTGCAACCTCTACAGACATCAGACTCTAGCTTCCTAATTGATACATGAAGATGCCTTACCTTTTATATGAACTTTGGGCTGCATTATTTGTTCCTCCTGTTCTGAATGGGCTAGGTTCTTGTACTGATAACCCAACAGGTAATCTGTTTTTCCAGCTTACAAATAGCTATCTCTGGGCCACACAGAATCCAGTAAATTAAATCAGTCCATTAAATCTTCAATGATCATAACACACACACACACACACACACACACATATAATTGTTGATGAGATGAAAATTTACAGATACAATAAGGACATTCTGTGGTTAACATAATGTATACTACACAAAATTAGAGAGAAGTTTGGGCACGTCAAATGTAGAATTGTTTGGACAAGACCAAGGAAATATTTATATAGGATTAATTATACATGTGGAAAGATGAAAGAAATCGGCAAGGGTAACTGAATTGAATTATATGCACGAAATAAAAACATCTTATCTTGGAAACCAAATTATCTTAAAGCTCTCAACTGTCAGTTTAGGTAGACTTAGAGGAGATAAGTCTAGAAATTGGTATTCCTTTGTGTTAGTTAAGTGCATTCCATTGTCAAGTATCTTCTAGGGAGAAATTAGGACTGAAATAAATGAGTTCATTTAATTTTATAATATCTACATGTATAGGTATAATGTACTCTCGAAACGGAATTTACTGTAAAACATTACCATTCTAAATTTTCTAAATGCTAATTTTAAATAACTTTATGTTGACTGGCAAGTTATTGACAGCATTTAGAATATCAAGATCCCCTGTGCTACACAATGTACAATAATACCCCAAGAAGTAGAAAAGAGAACCATACTACACTATTATACTTGGACTTCTTATAGTGATTTTTAATTTTCTTCAGTTACATTTAAAACAAGAAAACTTAGAAAATACATTGTCTTTTTATCATAAATGTAAATGTATGGGATTTATTAGATCAAGTTGCAGGATATTTCCAGAAAGTTCAAAAACTGGCCATCACACACAGGAAGATACTGATAATTCAATAATCCTGTCTACAGAGCCAGATATCTCTTAAATCTGAAGGTAGCATGGAAGGATTCCCAGGAAGCTGCTAATCTAACCTTGGTGTAGGAATGCCACAGTAACAGGATGGAGAAACTTACCTCTTTATATTGTGACATATTTATTCATTGTTCAGTATTGGCTAATCAAAATATATAAAATCAGGCACAGAACAGTCTGAGATAAGTAGCTAAGGAACAAGTTATGACTCTCATTCTTTTCCTATGAGGTAATGCTAGTGTTTTATATTTTATAGATGAGCAGCCCAAGTGACAAATACAGTAAGTTACTAAAGCAAGGTTATATAAACAGGACCTGGGAAAAATCAGTCAGAAAAAGTCTAGTTTCTACTGTCTTCATCTCATATGTATTATTTTTTTCTGTTTCACCAGTTCCCCAAAGAAGATTATAACTTTCATGGAACTCAATGACACTCAAGGGATGAGTGAACATCTCTTCCCCATGGACTCTTGCCTTGGCCTCAGAACGTATTTGGCTTAATACGAAAACAGATATTCCTGAGGCTCAGAAAATGATACCTCAAAGTATAGTGCTTTGAAATACTGAGCACTTAAAAAGAGAGAAAAATCAAAGTCTCTCTGAAGTTTCATTTAACATTCAGCCTCCAGTTCTTATAACTCACTGGCTAAACTTCTAAAGGAGGTGGAATTAATTCTCTCCCTAAGAATATCATAAAAAAGAAGGATATGCAAGTGACCATGGCCATCATGCCATGCTGCACATGTCTACAAATCTACATGTGGCAGTTTGCTCACAAGTAAGTCCCCAAATCATCCATAGTGAAAAAGAATCTTGGACCAAACCATTGATTATCATCTGACCATTCCAATAGCCCTACAAGTTTATTAGCTTTCACAATTACCTGCCTTCCTGTAACTCTCTACACTTTTGTAAAGGACAGTGCAAGGACCCAAACATTGTTAGGTTATTGATGAAGCTAGAAAAGTGGTTCAGTAATGAAGAGCTTGTCTTTCCACTAGGCAACACATAACCAAGTGTGACTCTGGCACAATGGAACCAATGTCTACTTTTGACCTTTTACAACACTCTTCATCCACATAGACACATGTGTTATGCACCCCTGCAGCCTCACTCCATACACACACACACACACCCCACCACCACCACCAACAACAACAACAATAACAACAGCAACAACTCTACACACAACGCAACACCCACCAAGCACACAGACAAATAAAAAAAGCCTTTAAAGCTTACTAATATTTCTTTTCTTTAATTTAAGTCCTTAGTATCTTAGTAAAAGTATGCTATTTTTCTTGCTAATCTATCCTTTTCATTCAGTGAACCTTTACAAAATAGAGGAGAAATTTCCCTACAAGGAGAAGTTATGAACAGAAATTTTAAAAATCCCCTGTGTACTCACCGTCTCACTTTGTCTTAAACACTAAGTTGCAGGTCTGAGATGGGGGTGATATTTTACCCTAGTTCAATAATAAAAGACATGGAATATAAACTTATGGTAACAAAACACATTGCACAAGAGAATTGGGCTGTTTTTATTTTCAAAATGACACATAAAAATTTGAAAAGCTAATATGGAAAAGAAATTGCCATTATAAACCATAATAGCTCTTGGGCTATTCCTACTAAGCTAAAGGTCACAGTTCTTAATTACTTTATTATGTTCACTTTTAAATATTTCCTTTGTTCATTAAACATCAACATTTATTGCTCAACCATTACACTCATGAGCTTACCGCGACTGTGACTATTTTCACAAAATTTAATCAGATTTGGCTTGTCAACATTTCATCATGGATTTGGAATGGGCCCAAGAAGTCTGTACTTTGCCTTAGGGACTCTCGTCAACTAATACTTAATAGGAGAAAAAGTATCAGTGGTATAGTCATTAAAACATTGCCCTTGCTCTTCTATAAATCCTACCTACCATGCTTGGCATTAAATGGTAAAACTGTCACACACAGAATGAAGACATGCAAGTAGCAAAAGAATTGTTGAGGAAAAAAAACTACAATCACAGTTGTAGTGAATGAGAGATAAAAATGGGGAGATAACTAGAATGTATTATATAAACGTATAACCTATCAAGAGATTTGTTAGATAGTAAAAATATATTTAACAGCCTTGAGGTATAATATCACAACCTTTTTCTCCTTGAAAGCTCACACTATATTGTGTGTTATATTTTCCCAATACTATGAAATGATTCATAAACCATAATTCATAAACTAAGAAATTCTAATCATTTTGACAATTTATAATACAATATTCAATCATCATTCCAAACACCAATGTATGTAACATTTAGAAATATAAAGTTTGTATGCTCTTAAAGCATCCAAAGAATTGGAGTTGAAGACATATTTGAATGACTGTATGATTTTAAGCAAATTCGTACTTTTGTTTTTAATTACAAAACTGTTTGACCAGTAGCTTAGGTATATTCCTAGCTAGCTCTTACATCTTAAATTAACCCATTTCTATTTATCTGAGTATCACAACAGGGCTGTGTCCTACCAATAAGATTCCAGCATCTTTCTCCTTCAATGGCTACCTGACATCTGTCTGACTCTACCTTCTTTCCCTGCATTCAGTTTAGTTTTCCTGCCTAGTTCTATTCTGCCCTGCCATAAGTCAAATAGCTTCTTTAATAACCAATGGTAACAAAACACATTCATAGCATACAGAGAGAAATCCCACATCATCTCCCCTTTTCTGTCTAAATAAATGAAGGTTTTAACTGTAACATAGTAAAATTACATAAAAGAAAACTGGTATCAAGCAAGAATTGCAGTTATAATATTTATAACTACTTTATTTTTATTAGAAATAAGAAGAACTATGATTATAATTATCTAATCTTCAACCCAATCAGAGACATCAGAAAAATATACTATTATCTAAGTAAACTGGAAGTATATTGTAAGCAACTTCCAATTTCATATTCTTCTTGGTACATATAAATTATGTAATTCAGATGTTGAATGATGCATACTCTGTAGTCATTGCAGTGTGTCTTAAAAGGAATCATGGGATTTCAGCTACCCTACTTTTTTCTATCTTTCTAGCTCATCAAATGACAGTTGATTTTACCATGGTTTTCCCCTCTATTTCCATCTGACATCCCACCAAAAGACGTAAAGCAATAGGCCCACATAGAACTGAATAGTCTAGTCATAAGCAGTTTTTTGTTGCTTTGTTTTCCATTTATCAGCTAATTTTAGATACTTCATTGTAATGAGAGAAGGCTAACAATCTAAACAAATATGTAATTTTTTTGCTTTTTTCATATTCTCATAAATAACTTTCTGGAATTTTTTGTTTGGCTTGGTTTGTTCTTTTATGCAATAGTGGCAATTGTGGCTTTTATACTTAAAACAATGCTTTCCCCTTGGAAAGAACTGAATAAATACAAAGAACCTAATATGGAATATCTGTGTTTATAAATGCGTATGTGTGAATATCAATCAATCAAACACTTAGAATTTAGTATATTTTACATTAAAATAGAAAAAATATTACACATGATTTCTGTCTAACCACAGAACTTCTGACAAATACATGGGGGGGACTTTTTCCATGACAACCAGTAGTCCACCTATCCAGATGCCAGCCAAGTGATCTACAATGATTAAATTCAATTATTGCACAGACTCCCTGAAGATAGCAAAGATCTGATGGGATAACGACTGTTTTCACAAGACTTCTTTCTCTGAGAAGGCAATCAAAAACCCTGAAATTTTCATATTTCTGACTTTCTGCCTGCAATTTAAAAACTCTCAATATTATTCATTATTTGCTATAAATAATGAGTTATAAAACTAAACTTTTATCACTGGTTTGCTATAAAATATATAAACTATTAGAATTTTACTACAAAATACAAAAATGAATATTCAGATAGAGTAGAATGCTAGCTACCTCTTTGAAGTAACAATAGGTTCCGAGAAATTAGGTTCCACACAAAGGTTGATAATACATGATT